>NC_084758.1:1326155-1408655 GCF_033978785.1 Entelurus aequoreus
ATATATATATATATATGTATGTATGTATCCATGTATCCATGTATGCATGTATGTATGTATGTATATATGTATCTATGTATCCATGTATGCATGTATGTATGTATATATGTATCCATGTATATATGTATATATGTATATATGTATGTATGCATGTATGTATATATGTATGTATATATGTATGTATGTATCCATGTATGTATGTATATATGTATGTATGTATATATGTATGTATGTATGTATGTATCCATGCATGTATGTATATATGTATCCATGTATGTATGTATGTATGTATGTATGTATGTATGTATGTATGTATGTATGCATGTATGTATCCATGTATCCATGTATGTATGTATGTATATATGTATCTATGTATCCATGTATGTATGTATGTATGTATGTATGTATGTATATATGTATGTATGTATGTATGTATCCATGTATGCATGCATGTATGTATGTATGTATATATGTATATATGTATGTATATATGCATGTATGTATGTATGTATGTATGTATGTATCCATGTATGTATGTATGTATGTATGTATGTATCCATGCATGTATGTATATATGTATGTATGTATATATGTATGTATGTATGTATGTATCCATGTATGTATGTATATATGTATCCATGTATGTATGTATGTATCTATGTATGTATATATGTATGTATATATGTATGTATGTATGTATCCATGTATGTATGTATGTATGTATGTATGTATCTATGTATATATATATATATATATATGTATGTATGTATCCATGTATCCATGTATCCATGTATGTATGTATCCATGTGTCCATGTATGCATGTATGTATGTATGTATGTATGTATGTATGTACATACAACTTGACAATGATGTCGGCATCCTCCTCTTCTCCTTGCTTTTCCTGATAGATGATGACTTTGTTGACGGAGCCAAACTTGCCACACCTCACCTTCCAAGTATGTATGCATGTATCCATGTATGTGCGTATCCATGTATGCATGTATGTGTGTATGTATGTATGTATATATATTGAGGCAAAAGGAGCTCCAACCAAGTATTGAGTATTGTACATGCTCATATTTTTCATTTTCATACTTTTCAGTTGGCCAACATTTCTAAAAATCCCTTTTTTGTATTAGCCTTAAGTAATATTCTAATTTTGTGACACACGGAATTTTGGATTTTCATTTGTTGCCACTTCAAATCATCAAAATTAAATGAAATAAACATTTGAATGCATCAGTCTGTGTGCAATGAATAAATATAATGTACAAGTTACACCTTTTGAATGCAATTACTGAAATAAATCAAGTTTTTCAAAATATTCTAATTTACTGGCTTTTACCTGTATATATATATACATATATATACACACATCCATGTTTGTATACATATGTATGTATTGTGAAGTGTAAAAAAGGTGCAAACAATGAGTTTGTACAAGCAGCTTTAAATAAATATTTTTATTCTGTTATTGTCTTTTTACAGGTACAAAGCATACAACATGTTATATGTTATAGTTTTATAAAAAAGTGGAAAATGGGGACGTTACACAACGCATGTAACAGATGTCACAAAATAGGCTTTTTTAAACCCTTACTTTCCCCGAAAGTAAGAACACGTTTGCTTTTCGGCTTGTGAAAAATATGAATAAAAAGACAGCTTAAGTAGTTTTAAGTTAATAAAAGGTAGAAAAAAGGAGGGCGAAGGACCAGGACCAGGACGTGGATGACAAATGAGGCTTTCAACAACAATATACACACATTCAGTCTTTCTTTTGTCCTCTGGTCCTTCACGTGAGCAATGTTGACCCCGCGCCCCCATGCTGCCATCCTCAAATGTCCGTAAGGCAGGCGGCGTGCTCCATCCTCGCTCTTGGAGCGATGGTGCAGGCCAGGAATTCATCAGCACAGAAGAGTTGTGGTGTTGAGGCAGCGGCCATGTTGGTTTCCAAAGGCTGGCAAGCTTGGAGGTCTCGCAAGGCGCCGCCTTACTGCATTCAAGTCGTCTGTTATTCAGAAGCTCCCACCCAGCCAAATAAATATCCTCCTCCTCACACGTATTGTTCGGCTTCTCCTTCGGTGAGAATAGTTACAGAGCCATCGCCACTTTTCATCTCAATGTCTCTCGCCACCGCCGCGTCCTCAGGCAGCATGGCCAAGTCCTTGAACACGTCCACGTAATGTCCGAACCCGGGACCCCAGCTTAGGAGGTGGTCCCAGTTGAAGCCCCCGCCCGGAGGACCTACTTTGTGAGGCAGGGTGTTGTGCTGCTCGCCGGGGGGGAATTGGGCCACGCCGGGACTTCCCTCCGCCCGCCGGCTGGAGTACCGCCTCTGCTTGAGTCTGCCGCCGTAATCCTCGTCGTCCGCGTCCGACTCGTTGACTTGCGATAGTTTGGGGACGCGGGCGCCGTAACAGACGGGCTTGTCCCGGTCGTACTCCATCTCGGAGCAGGTGAAGGAGTCGTGCGAGTCGCTCTCTGAGGACGACTCCGGTGCGGGGATGCCGTCTGCGGGGTTGCGGACGCGCGAGAGCGGCCGGCGGCAGTCCTCTTCCGAGCTGGAGCGGCCGTGGTCGGCGCTGCAGATGCTGGGGTTGCGAGGGCGCGGGTTGTTGAGCCGCTCCACCTCCTCGATGGAGAGCCCCACGGGGGGTCCCGTCTCCAAGGGGATCTGCTCCACGGGCTGCTTCAGCCGGCTGCCGGGGCGAGACACGTGGCCGGCCATGGCCTGCGGGCTCTTACTGCGTCTGCCCAGCCGGGTGGCGTAGTTGAACATGGGCGGGGGCTGGCACATGTCGTTGGGGCTGCCCTCGCGGCGGGCCAGGTTGAGCTCCCTGGTGGGAGTGTTTCTGTAAAAGGAGGAGGAGGGCTTGGCGAAGGGGGCCGGCGAGTGCCTGGAAAGAGGGTTAGGGGTGGGGCAAGCCGAGTGGGAGTGGCTTAGGGGGGTGGATCTAAGTGCTTGTTGGTACTGCGGCTGGTAGGTGTAGCTGGTGGCGCCCAGGGGCAAGGGCGACTGGCGGGCAAAGCCCAGCGGACTGTGTCTCTGGATGGAGAATTTAGGCGTGTGGCTGCGGAAGTGCTTGTAGTGCTGAATGATGTCGGCGTCAGACGGAGCGATGCTGCTGGCGTTGTCGATGTCGTAGTGCTCCATGTCCGCCTCCTGACCACTACAGGGGGCGCACGGGGCACTGGGGATGGCCTCGTTGTTGTGAGGGATGTCGGATTCATCGTAGATCAGGTAAGGGTTCTCCCTCTCGATGATGTCCGGCTTTGGATTACCTTCCGGTTGCTTGCGCACCGTCATGTCGTCTCCGTAAGGCGGGATGTTGTCTGGGTCATCAAAGGCCACATTTTCGCTGCCTTTCTTCTTCTTTTTCTTTTTCTCCTTGGGTTTCTTGTCCTTGGGCTCCTTTGGCACTTTGGTGTTGTTGCGGCCTCTGCAGTGGTTGCACAGGATCAGCCCAAGCACCACCAAGGCCAGCACGGTGGCACAGCTCCCCACCATGGCGGGCACCGCCCAAATAGGCAGAACCATGGCCTCCGTCACGGGGTTTGGACTGCAGATGAAGCCGCCGTTGTTGGCCGTCTTGCAGGAGGTTCCTTGCGGGCACTGCACACCCAAGCACGCCACCAGGGTCTCGCAGGTCTTGCCGGTGTAGAACTCGGAGCAGGCGCAGGAGTAACCGGAATGGGGCTCGGGCACGCAGCTCCCGTGGTTCTGACAGGGGTTGGAGGTGCAGTCGCCTGGTGGCACACACTGGTAGGCGTACCACTGGTTGATGCACATCAGGCCGTCCCAGCAGGGGGCGCTCCCGCACAGGTCAGGACCCCTGCAGCCCATCTTCACTGACGGACTTGTCCGCGTTAAGGTGACAAGATGGTGTTGTCCGGCAAACGGCAGGTTGTGGTTGTTGTATTTCACGAAGGCCAAGCAGCCGTCGAAACCTGCACACACACACACACACACACACACACACACACACACACACACACACACACACACACACACACACACACACACACACACACACACACACACACACACACACACACACACACACACACACAACAGAAACTATCAGACGCTGCCAGGACACAAAGTTCTGCTTCTGTGACTTCCCAAACATACTACATGTTGGACATACTAATAACATTGTCTCACTGTAACAACCTTTCATTCATGTCATACATACATGGATACAGTATGTATCCATGTATGTATGTATGTATGTACGTATGTACATCAACCAAAGCAATGGTTGATATGGATGTCAACCATATCTATGGTTGATATCAATCATATGTATAAACATGTGTGTTTGTTCATATGTATGTATGTTTATATGTATGTTCATATGTATGTTTGTTCATATGTATATATGTTTATATGTATAAACATATGTATGTTTATATGTATGTATAAACATATGTATAAACATATGTATGTTCATATGTATATATGTTTATATGTATAAACATATGTAAAAACATATGTATAAACATATGTATGTTTGTTCATATGTATATATGTTTATATGTATAAACATATGTATGTTCATATGTATGTTTGTTCATATGTATGTTCATATGTATGAATATGTATGTTTGTTCATATGTATAAACATATGTAAGAACATGTGTATGTTCATATGTATGTTTGTTCATATGTATGTATAAACATATGTAAAAACATATGTATAAACATGTGTGTTTGTTCATATGTATGTATGTTTATATGTATGTTCATATGTATGTTTGTTCATATGTATATATGTTTATATGTATAAACATATGTATGTTTATATGTATGTATGAACATATGTATAAACATATGTATGTTCATATGTATGTTTGTTCATATGTATGAACATATGTATAAACATATGTATGTTCATATGTATGTTTGTTCATATGTATGTTCATATGTATGAATATGTATGTTTGTTCATATGTATAAACATATGTATGAACATATGTATAAACATATGTATGTTCATATGTATATATGTTTATATGTATAAACATATGTATGTTTATATGTATGTATGAACATATGTATAAACATATGTATGTTCATATGTATGTTTGTTCATATGTATAAACATATGTATGTTCATATGTATAAACATATGTATGTTCATATGTATGTTTGTTCATATGTATGTTCATATGTATGTATAAACATATGTAAAAACATATGTATAAACATATGTATGTTTGTTCATATGTATATATGTTTATATGTATAAACATATGTAAAAACATATGTATAAACATATGTATGTTTGTTCATATGTATATATGTTTATATGTATAAACATATGTATGTTCATATGTATGAATATGTATGTTTGTTCATATGTATAAACATATGTAAGAACATGTGTATGTTCATATGTATGTTTGTTCATATGTATGTATAAACATATGTAAAAACATATGTATAAACATATGTATGTTTGTTCATATGTATATATGTTTATATGTATAAACATATGTATGTTTATATGTATGTATGAACATATGTATAAACATATGTATGTTCATATGTATGTTTGTTCATATGTATGAACATATGTATAAACATATGTATGTTCATATGTATGTTTGTTCATATGTATAAACATATGTATGTTCATATGTATGAATATGTATGTATGTTCATATGTATGTTTGTTCATATGTATAAACATATGTATGTTCATATGTATGAACATATGTATAAACATATGTATGTTCATATGTATATATGTTTATATGTATAAACATATGTATGTTTGTTCATATGTATAAACATATGTATGTTCATATGTATAAACATATGTATGTTCATATGTATGTTTGTTCATATGTATGTTCATATGTATGAATATGTATGTTTGTTCATATGTATGAACATATGTATAAACATATGTATGTTCATATGTATAAACATATGTATGTTCATATGTATGAATATGTATGTATGTTCATATGTATGTTTGTTCATATGTATAAACATATGTATGTTCATATGTATGAACATATGTATAAACATATGTATGTTCATATGTATATATGTTTATATGTATAAACATATGTATGTTCATATGTATATATGTTTATATGTATAAACATATGTATGTTCATATGTATAAACATATGTATGTTCATATGTATGTTTGTTCATATGTATAAACATATGTATGTTCATATGTATGAACATGTGTATAAACATATGTATGTTCATATGTATATATGTTTATATGTATAAACATATGTATGTTTGTTCATATGTATAAACATATGTATGAATATGTATGTTTGTTCATATGTATAAACATATGTATGTTCATATGTATAAACATATGTATGTTCATATGTATATATGTTTATATGTATAAACATATGTATGTTTGTTCATATGTATGTTCATATGTATGAATATGTATGTTTGTTCATATGTATGAACATATGTATGAATATGTATGTTTGTTCATATGTATGAACATATGTATAAACATATGTATGTTCATATGTATGAATATGTATGTATGTTCATATGTATGTTTGTTCATATGTATGTTCATATGTATGAATATGTATGTATGTTCATATGTATGTTTGTTCATATGTATAAACATATGTATGTTCATATGTATGAATATGTATGTATGTTCATATGTATGTTTGTTCATATGTATGAACATATGTATAAACATATGTATGTTCATATGTATATATGTTTATATGTATAAACATATGTATGTTCATATGTATATATGTTTATATGTATAAACATATGTATGTTCATATGTATAAACATATGTATGTTCATATGTATGTTTGTTCATATGTATAAACATATGTATGTTCATATGTATAAACATATGTATGTTCATATGTATGTTTGTTCATATGTATAAACATATGTATGTTCATATGTATGAACATGTGTATAAACATATGTATGTTCATATGTATATATGTTTATATGTATAAACATATGTATGTTTATATGTATGTTCATATGTATGTACATATGTATAAACATATGTATAAACATATGTATGTTCATATGTATAAACATATGTATGTTCATATGTATGAATATGTATGTATGTTCATATGTATGTTTGTTCATATGTATGTTCATATGTATGTACATATGTATAAACATATGTATAAACATATGTATGTTCATATGTATAAACATATGTATGTTCATATGTATGTTTGTTCATATGTATGTTCATATGTATGAATATGTATGTATGTTCATATGTATGTTTGTTCATATGTATGTTCATATGTATGAATATGTATGTTTGTTCATATGTATAAACATATGTATGAACATATGTATAAACATATGTATGTTCATATGTATATATGTTCATATGTATAAACATATGTATGTTCATATGTATGTTTGTTCATATGTATAAACATATGTATGAACATATGTATAAACATATGTATGTTCATATGTATATATGTTTATATGTATAAACATATGTATGTTTGTTCATATGTATAAACATATGTATGTTCATATGTATGTTTGTTCATATGTATAAACATATGTATGAACATATGTATAAACATATGTATGTTTATATGTATGTATGAACATATGTATAAACATATGTATGTTCATATGTATGTTTGTTCATATGTATAAACATATGTATGTTCATATGTATAAACATATGTATGTTCATATGTATGTTTGTTCATATGTATAAACATATGTATGTTCATATGTATAAACATATGTATGTTCATATGTATGTTTGTTCATATGTATGTTCATATGTATGAACATATGTATAAACATATGTATGTTCATATGTATAAACATATGTATGTTCATATGTATGTTTGTTCATATGTATAAACATATGTATGTTCATATGTATGAACATATGTATAAACATATGTATGTTCATATGTATGAATATGTATGTATGTTCATATGTATGTTTGTTCATATGTATGTTCATATGTATGAATATGTATGTATGTTCATATGTATGTTTGTTCATATGTATAAACATATGTATGTTCATATGTATGTTTGTTCATATGTATGTTCATATGTATGAATATGTATGTTTGTTCATATGTATGAACATATGTATAAACATATGTATAAACATATGTATGTTCATATGTATAAACATATGTATGTTCATATGTATAAACATATGTATGTTCATATGTATGTTTGTTCATATGTATAAACATATGTATGTTCATATGTATGAACATATGTATAAACATATGTATGTTCATATGTATGAATATGTATGTATGTTCATATGTATGTTTGTTCATATGTATGTTCATATGTATGAATATGTATGTATGTTCATATGTATGTTTGTTCATATGTATAAACATATGTATGTTCATATGTATGAACATATGTATAAACATATGTATGTTCATATGTATATATGTTTATATGTATAAACATATGTATGTTTATATGTATGTTCATATGTATGTATGTACATATGTATAAACATATGTATAAACATATGTATGTTCATATGTATAAACATATGTATGAACATATGTATAAACATATGTATGTTCATATGTATATATGTTTATATGTATAAACATATGTATGTTTGTTCATATGTATAAACATATGTATGTTCATATGTATGTTTGTTCATATGTATAAACATATGTATGAACATATGTATAAACATATGTATGTTTATATGTATGTATGAACATATGTATAAACATATGTATGTTCATATGTATGTTTGTTCATATGTATAAACATATGTATGTTCATATGTATAAACATATGTATGTTCATATGTATGTTTGTTCATATGTATAAACATATGTATGTTCATATGTATAAACATATGTATGTTCATATGTATGTTTGTTCATATGTATGTTCATATGTATGAACATATGTATAAACATATGTATGTTCATATGTATAAACATATGTATGTTCATATGTATGTTTGTTCATATGTATAAACATATGTATGTTCATATGTATGAACATATGTATAAACATATGTATGTTCATATGTATGAATATGTATGTATGTTCATATGTATGTTTGTTCATATGTATGTTCATATGTATGAATATGTATGTATGTTCATATGTATGTTTGTTCATATGTATAAACATATGTATGTTCATATGTATGTTTGTTCATATGTATGTTCATATGTATGAATATGTATGTTTGTTCATATGTATGAACATATGTATAAACATATGTATAAACATATGTATGTTCATATGTATAAACATATGTATGTTCATATGTATGAATATGTATGTATGTTCATATGTATGTTTGTTCATATGTATGTTCATATGTATGAATATGTATGTATGTTCATATGTATGTTTGTTCATATGTATGTTCATATGTATGAATATGTATGTTTGTTCATATGTATAAACATATGTATGAACATATGTATAAACATATGTATGTTCATATGTATATATGTTTATATGTATAAACATATGTATGTTTGTTCATATGTATAAACATATGTATGTTCATATGTATGTTTGTTCATATGTATAAACATATGTATGAACATATGTATAAACATATGTATGTTCATATGTATATATGTTTATATGTATAAACATATGTATGTTTGTTCATATGTATAAACATATGTATGTTCATATGTATGTTTGTTCATATGTATAAACATATGTATGAACATATGTATAAACATATGTATGTTTATATGTATGTATGAACATATGTATAAACATATGTATGTTCATATGTATGTTTGTTCATATGTATAAACATATGTATGTTCATATGTATAAACATATGTATGTTCATATGTATGTTTGTTCATATGTATAAACATATGTATGTTCATATGTATAAACATATGTATGTTCATATGTATGTTTGTTCATATGTATGTTCATATGTATGAACATATGTATAAACATATGTATGTTCATATGTATAAACATATGTATGTTCATATGTATGTTTGTTCATATGTATAAACATATGTATGTTCATATGTATGAATATGTATGTATGTTCATATGTATGTTTGTTCATATGTATGTTCATATGTATGAATATGTATGTATGTTCATATGTATGTTTGTTCATATGTATAAACATATGTATGTTCATATGTATGTTTGTTCATATGTATGTTCATATGTATGAATATGTATGTTTGTTCATATGTATGAACATATGTATAAACATATGTATGTTCATATGTATGTTTGTTCATATGTATAAACATATGTATGTTCATATGTATAAACATATGTATGTTCATATGTATGTTTGTTCATATGTATAAACATATGTATGTTCATATGTATGAACATATGTATAAACATATGTATGTTCATATGTATGAATATGTATGTATGTTCATATGTATGTTTGTTCATATGTATGTTCATATGTATGAATATGTATGTATGTTCATATGTATGTTTGTTCATATGTATAAACATATGTATGTTCATATGTATGAACATATGTATAAACATATGTATGTTCATATGTATATATGTTTATATGTATAAACATATGTATGTTTATATGTATGTTCATATGTATGTATGTACATATGTATAAACATATGTATAAACATATGTATGTTCATATGTATAAACATATGTATGTTCATATGTATGTTCATATGTATATATGTTTATATGTATGTATGTTCATATGTATAAACATATGTATGTTCATATGTATGAATGTTCATATGTAGGAACATATGTATGAACATGTGTGTATGTTCATATGTATGTTCATATGTATGAACATATGAACAAACATACATATGAACATACATATGTTCATATGTATAGGCCAAAAGCAAAATCATTAGTGAAATATGTCTATTTGAGGCTTCCTAAGAAATAAATTGCAATGGTTTAACAAAAATGACAGACAGGAATTAAGTTGAAGCTGTTAAGTTAACACACTTATATTATTGTTAAGTTAACACACTTATATTATTGTACAGTCTGCCACAAATATGGAGCAGGGTGGGTATTGAACCCAGTACCTTTCATTGCGAGTCAGCAGTCCTAACCTCTGGTCTATGCTGGGTTTTGTCAAGTAAAGATAGTGTTCATAATGGAGGACTACTACTACTCAGTGAAGTATGATAGAGGGAGAATGTCAACATGTTGTGTTGAAAGAAAGGCAGACTAGCTCACTGTGTAAGACTGACTGCTGCATGCCATGCATGTAGTAATCCACCACTTGGAAGTATGTATGTAGGCCTTTTTGTTTCACCGCCATTATAGTTGGACATATATATCTATATATATAGGTATATATATATATATATATATAGAGAGAGAGAGAGAGAGACAGAGAGAGAGAGAGAATACATACATGTATTCATACACCGCCATCATAGTATATATATATATATATATATATATATATATATATATATATATTATATATATATATATATATTATATATATATATATATATATATATATATATATACTATGATGGCGGTGTATGAATACATGTATGTATTCTCTCTCTCTCTATATATATATATATATATAGAGAGAGAGAGAGAGACAGAATACATACATGTATGATACATATATTAATACATACATACAAGAAGCTTTCATTCATAAGTCCAACATGGTCTCAGAAGCTTTCATTCATTTAGTGTGCAACTGATAATATTTATTTATTTAATCAGGATTATTTATCAACTATTTTAACTCTTTATTCTGCTATTTTCTGTTTTACTTATTGATATTACTACTGTTATTCTTAGTATTTGTATATATTTATTATTTGTACTTTAATCACAATTATTTATCAACTATTTTAAACTCTTATATTCTATTTTGGTATTTTCTGTTTTATTTATTGATATTACTGGTATTCTTAATATTTAAAGTTTTTAAATCTGGCTTTTTACGAAATATTGTATTTATTGTTAATATTACTACTTTGTTTTATTATTTATGTTTTATTCAGACTTATTTACATTTTTTAACCATTATTCTGTTATTTTTTGTTTTATTCATTGCTAATATTACCACTATTCATTTGTACTAATTGATGTTTGTATTTATATGTTAATCAGGCTTTTTTAAACTCTTCTTCATCTTTACTCTTTTATTTCCATTTATATTATTCTTACTTTTTGATGTTATTTATTTATTATCCATATTTGATATCAGGTGTATTTATCTTTTTGATCAACATTTTACACTCTTTTTCATCTTTATTGCTATTATTATTATTATTACTCATTTATTATTATTATTTTAATCACTCATATTTATGATTTTAATCACAATTTTTAGTGAACATGTTTTAACTTCTAATTGTTTGTGTTATTTTGTGTTTCATGTATTGCTATTATTGCTACTATTCTACTATTAATTGTGTTTTATTTACACTTCAATCATTGCTACTATTCTACTATTGATTGTGTTTTATTTACACTTTAATCATTGCTACTATTCTACTATTGATTGTGTTTTATTTACACTTTAATCATTGCTACTATTCTACTATTGATTGTGTTTTATTTACACTTCAATCATTGCTACTATTCTACTATTGATTGTGTTTTATTTACACTTTAATCATTGCTACTATTCTACTATTGATTGTGTTTTATTTACACTTCAATCATTGCTACTATTCTACTATTGATTGTGTTTTATTTACACTTCAATCATTGCTACTATTCTACTATTGATTGTGTTTTATTTACACTTCAATCACTCATTTTCTACTTTTCAAGCAGCCTTTTGCTTCAAAGCTGTTGGAGCTTGATGGTGTTATTGTGCATTGGTGGTGTTATTGTGCATTGGTGGTGTTATTGTGCATTGATGGTGTTATTGTACATTGATGGTGTTATTGTGCATTGACGGTGTTATTGTGCATTGATGGTGTTATTGTGCATTGGTGGTGTTATTGTACATTGATGGTGTTATTGTGCATTGATGGTGTTATTGTGCATTGATGGTGTTATTGTGCATTGACGGTGTTATTGTGCATTGGTGGTGTTATTGTGCATTGATGGTGTTATTGTGCATTGACGGTGTTATTGTGCATTGGTGGTGTTATTGTGCATTGGTGGTGTTATTGTGCATTGATGGTGTTATTGTGCATTGATGGTGTTATTGTGCATTGGTGGTGTTATTGTGCATTGACGGTGTTATTGTGCATTGATGGTGTTATTGTGCATTGACGGTGTTATTGTGCATTGGTGGTGTTATTGTGCATTGATGGTGTTATTGTGCATTGATGGTGTTATTGTGCATTGATGGTGTTATTGTGCATTGATGGTGTTATTGTGCATTGATGGTGTTATTGTGCATTGATGGTGTTATTGTGCATTGGTGGTGTTATTGTGCATTGATGGTGTTATTGTGCATTGGTGGTGTTATTGTGCATTGATGGTGTTATTGTGCATTGGTGGTGTTATTGTGCATTGACGGTGTTATTGTGCATTGGTGGTGTTATTGTGCATTGGTGGTGTTATTGTGCATTGGTGGTGTTATTGTGCATTGATGGTGTTATTGTGCATTGATGGTGTTATTGTGCATTGGTGGTGTTATTGTGCATTGGTGGTGTTATTGTGCATTGGTGGTGTTATTGTGCATTGGTGGTGTTATTGTGCATTGGTGGTGTTATTGTGCATTGGTGGTGTTATTGTGCATTGATGGTGTTATTGTGCATTGGTGGTGTTATTGTGCATTGGTGGTGTTATTGTGCATTGACGGTGTTATTGTGCATTGGTGGTGTTATTGTGCATTGATGGTGTTATTGTGCATTGATGGTGTTATTGTGCATTGGTGGTGTTATTGTGCATTGATGGTGTTATTGAGCATTGATGGTGTTATTGTGCATTGATGGTGTTATTGTGCATTGGTGGTGTTATTGTGCATTGATGGTGTTATTGAGCATTGATGGTGTTATTGTGCATTGATGGTGTTATTGTGCATTGATGGTGTTATTGTGCATTGGTGGTGTTATTGTGCATTGGTGGTGTTATTGTGCATTGGTGGTGTTATTGTGCATTGATGGTGTTATTGTGCATTGGTGGTGTTATTGTGCATTGGTGGTGTTATTGTGCATTGACGGTGTTATTGTGCATTGGTGGTGTTATTGTGCATTGATGGTGTTATTGTGCATTGATGGTGTTATTGTGCATTGGTGGTGTTATTGAGCATTGATGGTGTTATTGTGCATTGACGGTGTTATTGTGCATTGGTGGTGTTATTGTGCATTGGTGGTGTTATTGTGCATTGATGGTGTTATTGAGCATTGGTGGTGTTATTGTGCATTGGTGGTGTTATTGTGCATTGATGGTGTTATTGTGCATTGATGGTGTTATTGTGCATTGACGGTGTTATTGTGCATTGATGGTGTTATTGTGCATTGATGGTGTTATTGTGCATTGGTGGTGTTATTGTGCATTGCTACTGACCTGCGGCGGCTCCACCCGGGACTCCACCCAGGGACAAGGTGGAGACGTGCAGCCCTCCAAAGTGGTGTGTGTGGTGGTGTATGAGGCGAGCGTGGGTGTGGTCCAGCAGCAGCAGAGTGGTGGTGCAGTTCCTGAGCAGCAGCAAGACGTGCCACTGACCGTCTGACATCACCACCTCACCCACGCTGCGCTCCACCTTGCCACCTGCACCCGCCTCCGACACGTAGTGGATGTTGCCCTTCCTCAGCTGGGGAAGAACACAACTGCATCACTTCTCTCACAAAGCTTTTATTTTGAAATCAGCTGCTGTGTCATTATTTTGAAGTTCCATCCACCAAACATGACTTTCAGTTGTTTGTGAAGGCCAAAAGTGATCAGGAGGCCTCCACTGTCTGTTAGTTAGTTAGTTAAATAGTGGTTAGTTAGTTGGTGTAACACATTTGCTTGTGTCGGCTAGTTATTTGGATGATCTAGTTTGTTGTTTAGTTAGTGTTGGTTACAGTTAAATAGTTTGTATGTTATCTATTTGCTGGTGATTTTTTATTCATCAGTTAGTTAGTTAGTACGTTTGCTCCTTAGTTCTCTTAACTATTGTGTTGTTTAGTTTGTGTCATATTGACCACAGCTGTTATGGTTATGTGTTCCTTAGTTACTTGCTAACTTGAATATTTGTTCAGTCATTTGCTTATTTTTTTCAGGTGTTGGTTTGCTAGCTGTTGATTAGTTAGTTGGTTAATTAGTTACTCAGATAGTTGTTTAGCTAACGAGTTACTTTTTGGTTGGTGTTGGGTAGTTAGTTAGTTGTCCATTCACTGGCCTAGAGTTGTGTATTTGCCAGTGTATGTTAGTTACTGGTATGAATTGTCCTAATTAGTTAGTCCATTATTGATTGGTTGGTGAATTTGTTTGATCTATTCACGTATTTGTTGGCGTTACGTATTTGCTTGTCTCTATTAGTTAGTTGGCTTTCTTTTAGGGATGTCCGATAATATCAGCCTGCTGATATTATCGGCCCATAAATGCGTTAAAATGTAATATTGGAAATTATCGGTATCGGTTTTTTTATTATCTGTATCGTTTTTTTTTGTTTTTTTTAAATCAACATAAAAAACACAAGATACACTTACAATTAGTGCACCAAGCCAAAAAACCTCCCTCCCCCATTTCTTTCTGTTATCAATATTCTGCTTCCTACAATATATATCAATACAGTCTGCAAGGGATACAGTTATTAATATTAACAATATATATCAATACAGTCTGCAAGGGATACAGTTATTAATATTAACAATATATATCAATACAGTCTGCAAGGGATACAGTTATTAATATTAACAATATATATCAATACAGTCTGCAAGGGATACAGTTATTAATATTAACAATATATATCAATACAGTCTGCAAGGGATACAGTCCGTAAGCACACATGATTGTGCGTGATGCTGCTCCACTAATAGTACTAACCTTTAACACTTCATTTTACTCATTTTCATTCATTACTAGTTTCTATGTAACTGTTTTTATATTGTTTTACTTTCTTTTTTATTCAAGAAAATGTTTTTAATTTAGTTATCTTATTTTATTATTATTTTTAAAAAGTACCTTATCTTCACCATACCTGGTTGTCCAAATTAGGCATAATAATGTGTTAATTCCACCACTGCATATATCGGTTGATATCGGTATCGGTAATTAAAGAGTTGGACAATATCGGAATATCGGATATCGGCAAAAAGCCATTATCGGACATCCCTAGTTTCTTTATAACTAACTATCAGTTACATATTCGCTGGTGTGTGTGTAAGTTTGAGAGTTGGTTTGTTAAGTAGTGGGTTGGTTAATGTGTTAGTTAGTAGTTGTTTAGCTAGCCCAGTGGTTAGTGTTGTCTGGTTGATTGATTTGTTAGTAAGTTAGTGTTATGTATTTGCCATAGTTAGTTAGTAAATGTGTCAGTCAGTAATTGGTCAGATAATGTTAATGAGTCATTTAATTGGTCAGTTAGTTAACTGGTTAGTCAGTTGATCAGATAGTGTTCTGTATTTGCTGTTGTTAGTTAGTCAGTTAGTGTTATGCGTTTGACTTTCAACTGTTTTAACTGCTTTTTATCTAACAAATAGACTTCCGGGTCATTTCTATGAGCTTTTTCAATGTGTTCTGTTTTCCATGTTACTTTGTTTGTGGTGTACATCTTTGTTCTTCTTCTTAAAGGGCTTTACAAATAAAGTTCATTGGTTAGTCACTCAGTTAGATAGTGTAGTTGTCGCTGTTAGTTAGTCAGTTAATTAGTTAGTGTTAGTTAGTTATTTAATGAGTCAGTTAGTTAGTTGGACAGGACCTGACCTTGACGGTGGTGTAGTTGCTTCCCTCCTGGACGTGCAGCAGAGTTCCGCTCTTTGCACGAGTCCTGAACTTCACCTCCAGACGTGCAGGAGTGTTGGCGTCAGCGTCAGAGTCCTGCAGCCAGCGGCTCAGCAGGGCGTCTCGCTTGGGGCTCTGCTTGAGGGAGTAGTCCAGGCGCCCGCTGCCATCCAGCGACAAGGCTGTGTCCACCGTCATGTCTGACACACACACACACACACACACACAATGATCTCCTTCAAAGTGTCACGCCCAGCTGCTGACTCGGCGTTTGTTTCCCTTCATGCGAGCGCCACAGACACAGGTAAGGCTCTCATTTGCAACTAGTAGACGTCATCATAAAGTCACACGCCGTCCACAACGTCACGCATCAACTTGCACGTCAATGTTTCATCAAAAAAAGCTAGCATGCTAATACCACATGTTAACCATTAGCATGCGTCAAGTAACCAAATATTGACACTGTAAGATTAGCCATTAAAGATAGCATGCTAACAGTTAGCATATGTGAAGAAGCAAAATAATTCACACTAAAGTGCAAAATGAGCAAAAAAAAGACGAGTATGCTAATGTTAGCATGCTAACAGTCAACGTATGCCAAGTACCAAAATATTTGAATCTGAGGCAATTACCTGCGAGGTTAGCATACCTTCACTCAGAAGTCAAATGAATGATTTCTAATAGTCAATGATTGTCAGTTAACTAAATAACAGAAGTCAAATGAATGATGACTAATAGTCAATGATTGTCAGTTAACTAAATAACAGAAGTCAAATGAATGATTTCTAATAGTCAATGATTGTCAGTTAACTAAATAACAGAAGTCAAATGAATGATGACTAATAGTCAATGATTGTCAGTTAACTAAATAACAGAAGTCAAATGAATGATTTCTAATAGTCAATGATTGTCAGTTAACTAAATAACAGAAGTCAAATGAATGATGACTAATAGTCAATGATTGTCAGTTAACTAAATAACAGAAGTCAAATGAATGATTTCTAATAGTCAATGATTGTCAGTTAACTAAATAACAGAAGTCAAATGAATGATTTCTAATAGTCAATGATTGTCAGTTAACTAAATAACAGAAGTCAAATGAATGATATGCTAACAGCAGTAACTGAATATTTGATACTTAGGAGATTAGCTAAAAAAGCTCAAATGTTAATGTTAGCACGCTAACAGTTAACATGTGAAGTAACAAAATATTTCAATCTGAGGGGCACACCAGCAAAATGAGCTCAAAAGTGACAGCATGCTAAAGGTTAGCATACATCCAGTATTTCACTCTGAAGTGTACACCAGCAAAATGAGCTCAGAAAATAGCATGCAGGTAAAAAAAACTATTTATAATCTGATTTGTACATTAGCAAGATTAGCTAAAAAGAGAGCAGGGTAACAGTTAGCAAAGAGTGTACACTTGCAAAATAAGATTTAGAAAAATCATGCTAATGTTAGAATGCTAACAGTCCATGTATGTCAAGTAACGAAATATTTGATACTAAGACATGTTCTTTAGCTAAAATGCTAACGCTAGCATGCTAATGTTTGCATTATAACTGTTATTGTATGTCAAATAACCCCAAAAATTGAAATGAAGGGCTATATACATGCAAGATTAGCTAGAAAACAGTAAGCATATGTGAAGTAAGAAAATATTTCAGTGTTTACTTGCAAAATGAGCTGGGAAAGAAAGTGGTGTGTTAACATTAGCATGCTAACAGTTAATGTACATCACCTATTTCAATTTGAGGGGCATACCTGCAAGATTAGCTCAAAAAAAGATTGCATGCTAAAGGTTAGCTCAAACGATTTCACTCTGAAGTATATACTTGCAAATGAGCTAAAAAGGCTAGCGTGTTAATGCTAACAGTTAGCCAAGGCTGTGAGAAGAAGTTTTTGCAGGTGTGCTTACATTTGTCGCAGTATTTGCCCGTGAAGCCGTCCACACACTGGCACTGCTGCCACGACCAGCGGTCCACACAGGTGCCCCCGTGTCTGCAGGGGCTGGCCGTGCACGCCCCCTCCAGTCTGGGACATCTAGGGCAGGGCAACAACATCCATATTGAAAGAGTCCATTGCACAGATGGCAGCGAGGGGGACAAGATGGTGGAAGCACCCGAGCCCCGAGCCCACCTGTCAAGGATGCCACGCGATGCCAGCGCCTGACTGGGCTCCAGCGGGCGGCCATTGACGGCCAGCTCCATGATGCAGCCCACAAAGTCGTGGGACACCACCTGACCGCGGCCATGGAGGAGGGACTCCAAGGACCCCACGCCGCCCACCCACAGACCGTTGGGCTGCACGTCCAGAATCCTGCAACACACAAACACCACTTTGAGTCACGCAAGCAGCATTTTAACACACACACACACACACACACACACACACACACACACACACACACACACACACACACACACACACACACACACACACACACACACACTCTCTGTTTTTTAACACCAGAATAATCAAAAAATGTATTCAAGAATTGTTTTTAATTGAAAAAATAAATATATCAACAGCAATAACAATTACAAGTATTCATTTGTATTTGTATACATCATTTGTGTCATTATTCAGAACTATATTATTTAACTAATATATTATTTATTACCAAAAATAACACATCGATAAATTAATTTGTTTTGATTGAGAAAATAATTATATCAACAATAAAAAAACAATTTATATATTATTTGTGTAATTATACATATATTAAAATTACATTTAATTAATATATTATATATTACCGAACTACTTAATAAAAAAAAATTGAATACAGAAAATAATCATCCTAACAATTATTTTCAATTTTATATCATTTCTGTCATTTATATTAAATATAAATAAATATGTTTTTCATTGAGAAAATGATTATATTACAATAAAAAAGCTATTACATGTTTTTGTATTTTATACATCATTTGTGTTATTTCTATTATAACCATATTATTTCAATGATATATTATTATTTACTACAGAAATAGAACATTTAAAATCTAATTGTTTTTTATTGAGAAAATAATTACAGTATAATAAAATATTCATATTAATTTGTGTTGTTGCTTTTATATCGATATTTATGTTATAAAAATATTATTTCAGTAATATATTATTAACTACCACAATAGAAAATTAAACATGTTTTTAATTGAGATTAAATTATGGCAACAATTACAAAAAAAAATCATTATATTTTTTATTTGTATTACATTATAACTATTTTATGTAATGTAATATTTTTTATTACTGAAATAATGAATAGATGAAATTTGTTTTTTATTTGAGAAAATAATAATGATAAAAACACTCATTTATTGATTTGTATTGTTTCATACATCCTTTGTGTCATTATTTATATTATAATTATGTACATCTGTGTTGGCCCTGTGATGAGGTGGTGACTTGTCCAGGGGGACCCCGCCTTCCGCCCATGTGCAGCTGAGATAGGCTCCGTCACCCCCCGCCACACCGAAAGGGACAAGTGGTAGAAAATGGATGGATATGCCAATTAATTAATATTATTTATTATTGAAATAATAAATACATAAAATGACTTTAATTGAGAAAATAATTATCATTTAAAAAATAGTAAAAACACTCATATTTATTGATTTGTATTTTTATATGTAATTTGTGTCATTATTTATATTTTAAATACATTATTTAATTATTTATTACCAACATAATTGATGTTATTATTTTGTGTGAATAAACTGAATGTGTGTTTTTTAAGACAAACATTTTCATTGAATAAAATTGTCAGCATCATTTCATGTCAAATAAACTACTTTGGTGATGAAGACACAAATGAAGCTCCACTAATAACACTACACACACACTTTTGTGGTCCACACACACACTTTTGTGGTCCACACACTTTTGTGTCACATATAATACTACACACACACTTTTGTGTCACATATAACACTACACACACACACACTTTTGTGTCACATATAACACTACACCCACACACTTTTGTGGTCCACACACACACTTTTGTGTCACATATAACACTACACACACACACTTTTGTGGTCCACACACTTTTGTGTCACATATAACACTACACACACACACTTTTGTGGTCCACACACTTTTGTGTCACATATAACACTACACCCACACACTTTTGTGGTCCACACACACACTTTTGTGTCACATATAACACTACACACACACACTTTTGTGGTCCACACACACACTTTTGTGTCACATATAACACTACACACACACACTTTTGTGGTCCACACACACACTTTTGTGTCACATATAACACTACACACACACACACTTTTGTGTCACATATAACACTACACACACACACTTTTGTGGTCCACACACACACTTTTGTGTCACATATAACACTACACACTCTTTCATGGTGCACACACACACACTTTTGTGTCACATATCATGTGTTGTTTCAGGCCATGTTGCAAGATGGTCCACAACCAACCAATTAACACCAACGTATTCACCCAACCAATTAACACCAACTTATTCACCCAACCAATTAACACCAACTTATTCACCCAACCAATTAACACCAATTTATTTACCCAACCAATTAACACCAACTTATTCACCCAACCAATTAACACCAACTTATTCACCCAACCAATTACCACCAACGTATTCACCCAACCAATTAACACCAACTTATTTACCCAACCAATTAACACCAACTTATTCACCCAACCAATTAACACCAACTTATCCACCCAACCAATTAACACCAACTTATTCACCCAACCAATTAACACCAACTTATTCACCCAACCAATAAAAACCAACTTATTCACCCAACCAATTAACACCAACGTATTCACCCGACTAATTTACACCAACTTATTCACCCAACCAATTAACACCAATTTATTTACCCAACCAATTAACACCAACTTATTCACCCAACCAATTAACACCAACTTATTCACCCAACCAATTACCACCAACGTATTCACCCAACCAATTAACACCAACTTATTTACCCAACCAATTAACACCAACTTATTCACCCAACCAATTAACACCAACTTATCCACCCAACCAATTAACACCAACTTATTCACCCAACCAATTAACACCAACTTATTCACCCAACCAATAAAAACCAACTTATTCACCCAACCAATTAACACCAACGTATTCACCCGACTAATTTACACCAACTTATTCACCCGACCAATTAACACCAATGTATTCACCCGACTAATTAACACCAACGTATTCACCCCCCCAGCTCCCATTATTTGCTGACTTACTACCATACCCAGCTCCCATTATTTGCTGACTAACTACCATACCCAGCTCCCATTATTTGCTGACTAACTACCATACCCAGCTCCCATTATTTGCTGACTTACTACCATACCCAGCTCCCATTATTTGCTGACTTACTACCATACCCAGCTCCCATTATTTGCTGACTAACTACCATACCCAGCTCCCATTATTTGCTGACTAACTACCATACCCAGCTCCCATTATTTGCTGACTAACTACCATACCCAGCTCCCATTATTTGCTGACTAACTACCAGAGGTGTGGACTCGAGTCACATGACTTGGACTCGAGTCAGACTCGAGTCATGAATTTGATGACTTTAGACTCGACTTGACAAAATGTAAAGAGACTTGCAACTCGACTTGGACTTTAACATCAATGACTTGTGACTTCACTTGGACTTGAGCCTTTTGACTTGACATGACTTGCTACTTTCCCCAAAACCCAACGATTAAAAAGTTATTCGGGAGCGCTCCGTATCTTCCAAAGTGTACGTGTGTCGGTGTGTGTGTCTGTCAGGGAGTGTGCGCTCTCTCAGCGTGTGTGTCTGTCAGTACAACAGCCAATCAAATTAGATCCACATTGTTTTCATCCCACGGCATTCATCCAATCAAATTGCAGAACAACCAACGAAGAATAGCTCTCAAACAACGCGCCAGTGAGGAAAAATCACGTCAAAGATAGTTTCGTTCGGGTATTAAAACTACGACTTGGTCAACAAAAAACGAATTGCAACAACTTCCAACTTCGTTCGACATTTGAAGTTGCAAACAGAACGGTAAGTTTTGAATGTAAGCTAACGTTTATTGGCTAAGTAACGTGACTTTTATTTGCTGTGTTGTTAAATCAGTGAGGCTGTAAACTCACTGCTAATACTATAACCATAGACATCTTATAAGTAGACGCAGCATGGAGCGCTACTGCCTACTGGCGCAGACGAGACGCGGGCCGCCATCTTGGAGTGGTGATCCGCTCCACTCAGTGCAATTCATTTGGCAGGAGCAATGAACTGTCAGCGCATTTAATTCATTTTACCTCACTGAATACCACTCATTTTCACACGCTTTTTCGTCATACGTGTAGCTATGATAAAGGACACATGTTTTGGCGTGTTTTAATATTAATAGTTTGTTTAACAGTAATAAAATATTCTTATATGCTATAAATGACCAGACGTCCGAGATCAAAACTGGGAGTATAATCCCAGAGATGCGGGAAAAACGGTCATCTATTTTTAAATTCAAGAAACAATATGATTAGGTTATATAAATATGCGTATATTCTACATAAACAATGTATAGATATCTATATATCTTAGAGACCTATAGACTGTATCTCTGTTGCTGCAGCAGCAGAGAGTTTATTCTGTCTTGACACTTTTTATTGATATTTTGTATTACATTCTTCCCTTAAATGATCATGTTTACAGTGATTATTTTGTATGTATTTTTTATGTATGTCGCTTTGGATAAAAGCCTCTGCCAAATACTTTAACACAGTGGTCCCCAACCACCGGGCCGCGGTCCGGTACCGGTCCGTGGATCGATTGGTACTGGGCCGCACAAGAAATAAAAAAATACAAAAAATTATTATTACTATTTTTTTTTAAAATTAAATCAACATAAAAAACACAAGATACACTTACAATTAGTGCACCAACCCAAAAAACCTCCCTCCCCCATTTACACTCATTCACACTCATTCGCACAAATGGGGTTGTTTCTTTCTGTTATTAATATTTTTGGTTCCTACATTATATATCAATATATATCAATACAGTCTGCTAGGGATATACAGTCCCTGCAATTTTAAATGCACTTGTTTTAATAAATAAATACAGCGTTTTAAAAGCATACACAATCTGTGTAAATATATTAGTCTGTGGTTAAAAAGACTTGAAAGGACTCGAAACTTAAAATGCCGGACTTGGGACTTGACTTGAGACTTTCCAGTCTTGACTTTGGACTTGACTTGGGACTTGCCTGTCTTGACTCGGGACTTGACTCGAGACTTGAGGGCAAAGACTTGAGACTTACTTGTGACTTGCAAAACAATGACTTGGTCCCACCTCTGCTAACTACCATACCCAGCTCCCATTATTTGCTGACTAACTACCATACCCAGCTCCCATTATTTACTGACTTACTACCATACCCAGCTCCCATTATTTGCTGACTTACTGCCATACCCAGTTCCCATTATTTGCTGACTAACTACCATACCCAGCTCCCATTATTTACTGACTTACTACCATACCCAGCTCCCATTATTTGCTGACTTACTGCCATACCCAGCTCCCATTATTTGCTGACTAACTACCATACCCAGTTCCCATTATTTGCTGACTTACTGCCATACCCAGCTCCCATTATTTGCTGACTAACTACCATACCCAGCTCCCATTATTTGCTGACTTACTGCCATACCCAGTTCCCATTATTTGCTGACTTACTACCATACCCAGCTCCCATTATTTGCTGACTAACTACCATACCCAGCTCCCATTATTTGCTAAATTACTACCATACCCAGCTCCCATTATTTGCTGACTAACTACCATACCCAGCTCCCATTATTTGCTGACTAACTACCATACCCAGCTCCCATTATTTGCTAAATTACTACCATACCCAGCTCCTATTATTTGCTGACTTACTACCATACCCAGCTCCCATTATTTGCTGACTAACTACCATACCCAGCTCCCATTATTTACTGACTTACTACCATACCCAGCTCCCATTATTTGCTGACTAACTACCATACCCAGCTCCCGTTATTTGCTGACTTACTGCCATACCCAGCTCCCATTATTTGCTGACTAACTACCATACCCAGCTCCCATTATTTGCTGACTAACTACCATACCCAGCTCCCATTATTTGCTGACTTACTACCATACCCAGCTCCCATTATTTGCTGACTTACTACCATACCCAGCTCCCATTATTTGCTGACTAACTACCATACCCAGCTCCCATTATTTGCTGACTAACTACCATACCCAGCTCCCATTATTTGCTGACTAACTACCATACCCAGCTCCCATTATTTGCTGACTAACTACCATACCCAGCTCCCATTATTTGCTGACTAACTACCATACCCAGCTCCCATTATTTACTGACTTACTACCATACCCAGCTCCCATTATTTGCTAAATTACTACCATACCCAGCTCCTATTATTTGCTGACTTACTACCATACCCAGCTCCCATTATTTGCTGACTAACTACCATACCCAGTTCCCATTATTTACTGACTTACTACCATAGTCAGCAAATAATGGGAGCTGGGTAACTACCATACCCAGCTCCCATTATTTGCTGACTTACTACCATACTCAGCTCCCATTATTTGCTGACTTACTACCATACCCAGCTCCCATTATTTGCTGACTAACTACCATACCCAGTTCCCATTATTTGCTGACTTACTACCATACCCAGCTCCTATTATTTGCTGACTTACTACCATACCCAGCTCCTATTATTTGCTGACTTACTACCATACCCAGCTCCCATTATTTGCTGACTAACTACCATACCCAGCTCCCATTATTTGCTGACTTACTGCCATACCCAGTTCCCATTATTTGCTGACTTACTACCATACCCAGCTCCCATTATTTGCTGACTTACTACCATACCTCTTGGGGTAGACCTCTGCTTTAGGGCACAGACAAGTCCACCATGAAGCAAGAAGTGAGCATATTGCAGCTGTATGCTGACATGGTGTTGTGTGGCCTCACCAGTCGGTGTGCACGGCCACGTTGCTGACGGCACAGTAGCCTGCTTCCTGGTTTTCTCCGCACAGATCCACCGTCAGCGACGCCGCCTGAGGACCACAAGTCAAATATTAGCCTCACTGAAACCACGTATGACAGAAATACAACAAACTTCATTCAATTATGCCACCAGTGAAGTGAGCTCTGATTGGCTGATGGCAACCAATCAGAGGACTGCGTTGGATCCTGGGATCTGATTGGCTCAGTGAGTGTTGCATCAGTGTCGCTCTGCTTTGGGGACATTTCTCTTCAAAATGGAATTTTCCAGCCCAAACCTTCTGCGTCTTCTAAGGCTTTTGGCATGGAACCCAATCGCCTCAGGAAGAGGCCAAACTCCTTTATGATATGCTAAAGAAAGTAGCTTTGGTTAGCCTGGCTGCCATTAGCCTAAGTTAGCATTACTGGATCTACTGTATCTTCAGAGGGAAAGAAATACAATCACTTTTTACAAAGATTCTTTTATATATATATATATATATATATATATATATATATATATATATATATATATATATATATATATATATATATATATATATATATATATATATATATATATAAAACTACATATGTGAGCACTGTAGCAGCCCACTAAGCTATGTGTCTACGTGACTAATTGTCATGATAAAAATGGTTTCTACTCTTCCTGATCTAAGTCTCACAATATTCTTTGTTTATTTACTTAATTTCCCTTTCCTAGCTGGTTACTCTCAGGTGTCACACAGTTCCAGTTAGTCTTCTGTTCTTCAAGCTAGCTTAGCGTAGGGGTGCAACCATTAATCGATTGTTCAATTAGAAAAAAGCTTCCATTTATAGGCCTCGAATTTAAACTTTTTAAGGTAAAGGCAAGTGTTGCCTTACAGGAGTTCATGTATGAGATCTAGGGCTGTGATTATTGTTATCAATATTGAAATCATGATTACTGATAGTGTTGTGGTGTGAAGGTAATGTCATTTGTAATGTCTAATAAAAAGACTATAGATAAACTTTATCCATATATTTATAGACAAATATTAGGTTTTTTTTATTCTTTAATAACATCGACTTGTCAGCTTTTTGTCATTACTTGATGCCTTTATCTCTATTTTTACATTTTGACAGAGAGAATTTTTATTTTTATTTTTTTTAAGTTATATACATCATGTAGATTGTAGATGATGTATCGGGACAGATCCATTATGAGTTTGAGCAGAAATATGTCATATAGGAATTAACTGTACACAATAACATATTAACAAAATGATGTGTCACATAAATGATTTTTGAAGTGACATGAAAAAAAACTATTAATATAAAAAAAACCTGGTGTTTACTTTTTGATATCAAAATAAAACACAGAGCAGTTTGGCTAATGAAGATGAAGTCTAATAAACAAGCTTTGTTCTTCTCCAACGCCTCACTAGTGGTTAAGTACAACAGTTTGGCCTACAACAACAAAAAAAACCATAGTGATACCTCTCACATCGAATAAACCATCTTCACCGCCTGCGTTCAATTGGATGAGATGACAGAACATTATAGCTACCGGTAGTATTGATGTTATTTGAAGACTGATACAGTTAAATAAAGTAAAGACTTTATAAACAAGTTGTGACAACGTTCACGACACATCACCTTCTGCAAAACATCAAATACTTTTCTCCTTGGCTGTGTACTTTTAGTGTGTCTCCAATATTGTCCACACTTGTCTCCATCTAAACACAGCAGTGACTCTTAAACGCACGGCGGGAAGCGAGGGAAAATGAGGTTAAACCAAGCGCTTGGCTTTGTTTACTCCGAGGGGAAACCTTCGCAGCAAAGTTGGTGTCGTTGGTCCGCCATGATCATCCACCCAAACACCGCTAGTGCGCATGCGCCTGACTTCCTGTTGCCGAAAATGCATTAATAAATGACGGTTTTTCGGTCATTAAACAATTAAATGGTATTACTAACCGTCGGGAATTATCGCAATATCATTATCATATTATAAACATCTGCTTCATCCAACCCTTTTCAAGCCTTGCATAAATGTCTCTGCCAAGATGTAAAACAAATGTGTTGTTGTACTGTGCAGGTTTCAAATAAATACTTCAATTCAATTCAAAAGTCAAATAAGTTAAATAAAAGGTCAAACAAGGTGAATAGATAGTAAAGGTAGTAAATACAAGTTAAAAGAAGGTAAATAAAATGTAAAAGGGAAATGGAAGGTAAATAAATGGTGAAAAGAAGGCAAATAGTATGTAAAAGTAGTAAATCAAATGGAAACAAGTAAAAAAAGGTTAAAGAATGTAATGGGTTATACTTGTATAGCGCTTTTATACCTTTTTAAGGAACTCAAAGCGCTTTGACACCATTTCCACATTCACACACTGATGGCGGGAGCTGCCATGCAAGGCGCTAAAGAATGTAAATAGAAGGTAAATCAAAGGTAAAAGTATGAATACAACATGTAAAATAAGTTAAATAGAAGGTAAAAAAGGGAAATGAAAGTAAATAAATGGTAAAAGAAGTTAAATAGAAGGAAGGTAAAGAAAAGGTCCATCCATCCATTTTCTACCGCTTGTCTGAGGCAAAAGAAGGTAAATAAAAGGTTAAAAAAAAAGGGGAATGTAGAACGTAAAACAAGGTAAAAAGATAATAAAGGTTATTGCAAATACAAAAATCTTTGTTTATTTCAACTATTTTCCTTAAAATAGGCATTGAGGCTATAAAGTGTGTTTCATCCAACAAACTAATCGATAGAGTGCTGGAATAGTAAAATAATGGATAGCTGCAGCCCGAGCATAGCGCTTAGCACGGCATCTCATCTCCGTGCTATATCTGCATTTTACAAGCATCTCATTGAACATATACTTCAATAATCCATATGTGGACGTTTGTCGTCCAATCAAGAGGCAACCAAGAATCCATCATTTCCCCAACTCTTAATAGACGTGTTGTTGTGTAAATATCTGGCAAGGCAAGTGAGTGTGCTCTACAGCCGGTCTGGCTGCTGAATTCCAACATGTAGTGTGTGACATTCCCAACTCCCACCTTTCATTTCTCCCGTCTTGTCCCTTGAGGACAGCAAATAGAATGACTGCTGACTTTAATGATACGTGTCCAGCAAATGCATGCATGGCCGTACAACCTTACAGTAAATCTGTCCTCACACTCGCTGCTGAGAGGACAATTACAACCAGAAAAATGAGCCGGTACTGCACCTTTTCTTAAGTAAACACGGAGCACTCTGCACAACCCTTTCTGACGCGCTATAAAACATGTCCGGAGCACATGAACATTGTATGAACTTGGAGCAATCAAAGGCCTTATAAACGCGGCGAGATATCTCATGTCTTGCCGCAGTGAGCTGGATTTGTTTTGGGTATTTTTTTTCATGCCTTTGAAAGTTGTGTGACGCTGAGGAAACTTGAGCAGAGCAGCTCATTGTTTTCCTTGTGGCTGGAAGGAGTGTGAAACTATTTAAGAGTCCACCGTCGGTCCCAATCACGCACACGTTTGTCAAACTCCATTTGTTGAGCTCTTTGTTCACACAACCTTTGTTGTGTTTGTTTGTCTCCCTAATCAAACCTTTCTTACTGGTCTTTGTCAGTTGCTGGAGTTTGGGACTGGCTCGTTTGCTGGCCTTCCTTATAAGGGCGTTGACTGCACCTTCATCTCGTTGGGACGACCACAATCCACGCTAATCAAAGATTGGCTCGCTCTGGCGACATCCAAATCCCTTCCACCTCCACAGTCCTGTATTCCGTTCCAAGCTGTCACTCAACACCACCTACAAACCAGACAAATGAACTGTTCTACCAGGTTCCTAATGCAGGTCCCAATGCTCTGTGGGAAATAAGAGATCTGCAGTCCAGCGGGACGGCTGTTTTTTAAAAGCTTTGACAGGGCTTGGATGGATCCCCTCAATTTCCTTGCTGCTGCTGCGTGTCTGGCAGAGTGAAGCCTCTCATTCTTTTTTAGATGCTCATCTTGTAAATCACAGCGAGCAATAGAATTGTAATTACAAGCCGTAGGAGCTGTAAGCCGAGCAACTGGCGGTTCGAGAGGCTGCAATTATCTGATGGTGCAAACAACAAACTGGCTGCTGTTTAGCCAAGAAACCTCAGGATGTAAACTGTCTCTTCTTTCCCGCCGTTCTTGCAATTGAGCTATTGCTTTAAGACGCAGAAGTTCTTACCATGCCGGCTCTCCTGGCGATGACCGTGTGGAAATGGCCGTCCGACACTTTAATCATAGTCATCAATGTGTACGTTCCACTTCCCAAGTTGAAGGAGAAGCGCATCCGTCCCTCGAAGATCTCCAGGGCCAAAAACTCCGCCTTGTCTCCGGTCTGGTTGTCGTGGTTGTACATGAGCAAGGCGTCGTTCTTCAGGGTAGCAAACTTGACGTAGATGTAGTTGTTGTTGGGGTCCAGGGATGGGAACTCCATGTAGGACAGCTCCTCGAAGCCATAGCTGTTCAGTTCGCAATGTTTGCCGAAGACCCCTGCGGTCAAAACAAGAGGATTTAGACTCATTTCCAGGTAGAACACAACTTCTTCAGCACACAAATGATTATGCAACATGAAATGAGCACATGAAAGTTACTCACCAAATGGGCAATGACAGTAATATCCATCCACCCGGTTCTGACAGGACCCGCCATTAAAACATGGGTTACACTCACAGTGATTGATGATGGAATCACATGTTTTGCCTGGGTTCACAGAACAACATACATCAAATGAATGGAATGGAACGTTCCCTACTGGACCAGCTTTCATCACCTGGTTGCGAGTCCAACAAATAACCTAACGCTTCTTCTCCGCGTTTGCTAATACACGGTACGTGACAGCAAAGTGAAACTCTGCCTGTTTTTCTATTTAGTCAAGATATCATGTTAGATTTGGTCTCTCAACAGGGAAGAAAAGTCTTACATAATTGGCATATACTTCTTCAAAGGACCCAATCTGAGCTCAAATGACCGTTGGATGAAGTGAATGAAAGGCAAACATCCACCACGAACATGCTGAAATAAAGTGTGCCAAAGTACCACCAATGTGACACTGATCATAACAATAAGACTCAAGACATGTGGCATTTATGATCACGCTAATGGACAAGGCGCATTGAAAGATGGTGCGAGACATCAAAAATAAAATTCTGCCTATAAATCGTGAAGAAAAAAAAGTTGTTTAATGGAAAGGGAACCGGCTGCCAAGAGCCAGCTCGGGAAAACAGGAAGAGGAAAGTTCACAGCGCGGGCATACAAACTACTGTAAGTCAATAGGTGCATTTCCTCAGGAGGGTCATTCATCTTCATGAAAACTAAAGACCTGCTCGTTTTTTATTCTCATAATAAAAATGGACAGTAATGACTTGACTTGGGGAAATTGCCGGCTTTGAAAATGCCTTTCAGATGTGGCGACTGGACGACGAGTAAGTCCAATTAAAATCAAGACCCCCTTCTTATCGGGGATAATAAGTCCGAGCGGTCGTTAACATCCAAACATTAAAGGCCGGATTGGTTGTTTTATAAAGCTGACAATTTGTCAAACGACTGAATTCTTGATTAGTCAATCCTGTTGGATAATTATGTCTGTGTGTGGTCAGCAATGTGATACTTAGAGGGTCAGATCCACATCATTCATGTTATTAAAGCAAACATGGCAGCTGATACCCCCCCCAGTAATCTAAAAGTGTTTCTGGCAGCAGATGACTGTAACACCTCAGAGCAAATATTGTCTTTGGACCAAAAGCTGCCAGAAGATAAATGATTGCATGGCAGTGTAGACTTTATCCCTCACAGTGACTGAGTGCTCAGACAGAGAACATGACTTGTGTGTGTGTGTGTGTGTGTGGAGTACCTGCAAATCCGGATTTGCAGAGGCAGTTGAAGCCGCCGGGGAAGTTCTGGCACAGCGCCCCGTTCTTGCAAGGATTGGAATGGCATTCGTTGATGTCCCTCTCGCAGGCCATGCCGGTGAAACCATCAGGACAGGTGCAGGAGAAACCCCCCACCAGGTTGTGGCAGGTGCCGCCATTGTGGCAAGGAGATGGCTGGCACTCGTCGATGTCGGTCTCACACACAGCTCCGGCGTATCCTGGCCTGCAGCTGCAAGCGTACGGCTGGAAGGGGTGGTTGGCAACAAGGATTACAGGGGCACTTTCTTCTGTCTTCATATCGGGTCCAACTGTGAGATGCCTCTTGCAGCTGCCCCCGTACTGGCATGGGTTATGCGTGCAGGGATCGTGGTCCACGGCATCTATTAGCACTCCACTCTGTCTATTCAAAATGTCTTTAATGCTTTGAAAGAAGGTGGCTACACCACTGGGGTTCACGTACTGCCCGTGGCCCCGTTTAATAGCTGCCATCACGAAAGTCTGGTTGTTGAGCTCAAACACGCCGTAAAGCAGGACTCCGGTGCCGAGTCCTGCCAGCTGTGAGTTGGAAATGCGTAAGAAGCTGAGGTAGTGGTTGGTGAGGAAGTTTTTGACGCCATGAGATTGGAGACGGATCAGAATGCTGTTATCTACTGTGGCATTTGTGAAGCCCATGAAGAGGACTCTGGCTGTGTTGCTGACTGGACCGTGGACGCCGTCACTGCTTCGTACAGTTAATTCAAAGTTTCCATCTGTTGAACGTGCTTTTGAGTTAAGTTTACAAGTTCCAGTAGGAATGTTAAAGAGAGCAGAGGAAGCTGGAATTAGGGAACAGTGGAACCTATCTTGAATGTCAGGGTCTTGGGGTTTTACATTTCCCAAAGAACCGCCAGAAAATATATTTCCGAAATAGTGAACAAAGATTTCCACTGACCTCGGCTCTGAGGGGTTGTCATTCTGGTCATTTATTTTGACGTGAATGGTTCCTGTGGAGGACATTTGAGGTACACCAGAGTCCTTGATCACCACGGAGAGATAGAAGTCACTAATCTGTTCTCTGTCAATCTCCCGACTTGTGGTTAGCGCTCCAGCTGGACTTAGGTGGAAATAACTGTTGGCAGAGCCAGAACTGAGGAGGCTGTATATGTAAGGTCCTTGATTGGGCGGTAAATCTGGATCGGAAGCTGTTAATATAGTGACAGCTGTGCCAGACTTCTGGTTCTCCATCACCTCAGCATACGTGGTTGTCAAGCTTGGACCGTTATCATTGATATCTTCCAGGTTCACAATCAGCGTGGCGCTTCCAGTAGAAGGAGGTGTGCCAGTATCCACAGCCAGCAGGGTCAGATTATACACAGGAGTTGTTTCTCTGTCTAGCACTGCTGCGACAGACACTTGGCCAGTCTTTGGATTCATTGTGAAAACCTTGTTATCAAAGTCTGGTGCAACAGAGTATGAAAATCTGCTCCAGCTTGGTACAGAGTCTGAGTCCTCGGCACTCACAAAGGTAACCAGACCACCTGGCGAGAGACCTTCACTAACCTGTACGTCGTACAGCTCCTGGGAAAAGACAGGAGGATCGTTGGCATCGAGGATTGTGATGTTGACATAAACCTCATCGATATCGGCCCCGAGAATTGCGCCAGCATTTTTGGCCAACACTTTAAGTGAAATCTTCTCCTCCTTCTCACGGTCCAGCACACCCGTGACATAAATTTGGCCCGTTTTCTTGTTGATCCCAAAGCCTTTCTTCCTGCTTTTCCCAAAAATGAGGTAGTAAACCACTCCATCCTCACCTTGGTCACGATCACTGGCAAAAACTTCTCCGACCACTGTGCCTTTTGGAGCAGCTTCGGATATTTCAAAATAGTATTCTTTGGAGACAAAGCGGGGCACGTATTCGTTGGCTCCCTTTAGCTGGATGTTGACGTTGGCAAAGCTGCAGCGCTCCTCGTCAGGAACGTTAAAAGCCTTAACTGTGAGATGGTAGACCTGCTTAGCCTCATAGTCCAAGAATCCCTGTGTGGTAATGATCCCCGTGTTGGGATCAATAACAAAGAGGTCACTGTCTGATGATTGTATTACGTAGGCCATGACTGCGTTAACGCCTGAATCCTTGTCAGTGGCGTTCATTTTCACCACAGTGGTGCCACTCGGAACGTTCTCCTGAACAATGGGGAAGTACTCATCTGGATTAAACATTGGAGGGTTGTCGTTCACATCAGTCACATGAATTATGACAGTCACATAGCTGCTTTTTGCAATCCAACCACCATCGGTGGCAGAAACTCTAAGCTCGTGTTGTTGCTGCGCCTCGAAATCCAAAGGCTGAGCTAGCAATAACACGCCAGTTTTGTTATTAAGTGCAAACAGCCCCTTGTGGTTGCCTGATGTGATATTGTACTTGATGAGGCCGTTCATATCTTTATCCTTGTCTCTGGCTGATAGAGTCCTTATTGCTGTCCCCACAACAAGACTTTCAGGCACTGTTGCTGAGATTTGGCTTTGTGAGAACTCGGGCGTGTGGTGGTTTTCCTCAGTCACCGCAATTCGCACTGCAGTTTCTGCTGACAAAGGTGGGTTTCCTTTGTCGCTGGCTGTGATAACCATAAGGAAAAGCTTATTTATGTCAGACTGGAGAGGCGACGCAACACTTATCCACCCGTTCATTTTATCTAATTTAAATTTACTCGAACTATTACCTCCTGTAACCAAGTACTCAACCTCAGAGTTGAGGCCAAAGTCTTTTTTGTCGTGAGCTACGACCCTCACCAGTCTGGTACCAACCTTGACACTTTTTGTGACAGGAGTAAAGTAGCTCGGGAAATCGAACTCTGGAGGATTATCGTTACTGTCTACAATGTTCACAATGACTGTTGTCTCACTCATCAAAGGCTTGAGCCCTCGGTCTGAGGCTGTGACAATGAAACTGTGGCGGTTGATGTTCAGGCTACTAGCACCCGTGGAATTCTGATACCTCAACTGCTGCTTCACAAATATTTCTCCTGAACTGGCGTTAATTCTGAAGTACTCAGACTGAGAGCGAATAAAGTAGAATATTTTGCCATTAAAGCCCTCGTCAGGATCGGTGGCTGACACCCGTGTGACCAAGGAGCCCACGTCTGTCAGCTCAGGGTAGTCCAGGTAGTACGACGGGCGACTAAACCTCGGGGCATTGTCGTTGATATCTGTTATGAATATTGTGACATCCGTGCTAACTGTCCAACCGGAGTCATGGGCGGACACTTTGATGATGTAATGGTTTGTGTCCTCCCGGTTGAGTGGCCTACTGATGGTTATGTCACCCGTGTTTGCGTTGATGCTGAACGGAAGGCTGGTGTCTGTGATGGAGTAGCGACTAATAGCGTTAGCGCCGGCATCCTCATCTGTGGTGGTGACTCTGGTGACAGTATAACCCACGGGTGCGTTCTCAGCCACAGTAGCGCTGAATATCTTAGAAAACCTGGGCGCATTGTCGTTTACATCAAGAACACTTATAAGCACTTTGACCGCTGAGTTTTTAGACGGCAACCCTCTGTCGGTGGCTTTGACTTTCAAAGTGTACTGGGCCACCTTCTCACGATCAAGAGGCCTGGTGCTTCGTATTTCACCAGTGGCTCGACTAATGCTGAAGCTGTTCTCCTTGTTGCCATCCATGATGGCGTACTCCAGTTGCCCGTTAGGTCCGTCATCGAGATCCACGGCAGAGACCATGAGAACCCGCTGCGGGGACAGGTTCTCTAGTATGTCAGCATGGAAGGGATCCTTGTCAAACACCGGGTGATTGTCATTGACGTCCAGCACGGTGACGTCCACTCGCTCATAAGAAGAATAAGGGGGAAAGCCTTGATCTCTGGCCTCGATCCACAGCACGTACTTCTGGATGTGTTCGTAATCCAGCGGATGTCGGATGATCAACTCGCCCGAAAGCTGGTCAATGTGAAAGGCGTTGTCCAGGTTGCCGCTGGCAATGTAGTAGGACAGCGGCCCGCCCCTCCTGGAAGACCCGGTCACGGTGGTGACATGGTGGTTGGTGGGCTGGCTCTCAGGGAAGGTGAAGGCGCGCTCCTTCAGCTTGATGACGGGAAAGTTGCCTCCGTTGACAAAGCGTACGGTCACGGTGGTTGTGTCGGTTTTAGGGTTGGCTCCGCCGTCTTTAACGCGGACCGTAAGGGTGACCTCCGAGGTCCCCGTCAGCTTGTCGTTGGCAGTGATGGCACCTCGCACGGGGTCGATCTTGAACTTGTCAAAGTTGCGTCCGAGCAGGGAGTAGTGCAGCTGGGCGTTGGCGCCGGAGTCTTCATCGGTGACGGTAACAGCAAACACCAAAGACCCTGAACATGAAGACAGGAAATACACATTCAAATAGCAGATATACAATTCAAAACTTTGTCAAATATTTATAAACATTCCAATGACATTCGACTTTTAAAGCTCAAATATTTACTGCATATTACTTATATATAAAAGTTATCAAATAAAGACAACAAATAAGAAATGGATTATTATTACAACAGGAGTAGTTATGAATAACGTATACAATCATTAATACTACTAAAATATTTTAAATACTAAAAATGATTGAGGAACACTTTTTATAAATATACTTTTTATATTCTCATCATTCGAACATTGTCTTAACAAAAATGTATATTTTGCCACACTCTATTTCAAATTGTTTTTATCAATACATTTTACTCATAAAAATTGACAAATATGTATACATTAACATAATCCACCAAAATAATATTCTATGATTACAGTTGTCCCTCAACCCTTTTCCGCGAGAAATGTCCTTCTATTTTGCCTTTTCAAACACATTTATTTAAAAAAATCATATTCTGGTTGCTTACTGTTGCGCATTTTGACTATGAACTATTATTTGTCACAAATTTGCTACATATTTAAGCACATTTGAAATATTTTTGGCTTAATTAAGCACTTTCAAGCATACTAGAATTTACAGGTAAATAGACAATCTAAGGTATTGTGCTGCAATGTTTCTTGACAATAGGGCCGCCAAAGATATGTGTCTCTAAGCTGTGGTCCGTGTGGGCCGCAGTTGTAATACATTTTTCAACCACTTGTGGCAGTAATGACAACATCAAGCAGATGAAGTCTGGAGCTAAATTTTATCGCAACAACTATGAATAAAGTGGTAAAGCTGTCATTTAATTTGCATTTTAATTGTATTGGCAGTTTAACAAATATACTTAATATAAATTATTATTAAGTTTGGAATGTATTTTTATTCAATTTATTCATTTATATTTAGAGTAAGATAACTAATTTAGTGTATTTGAGTGGGCCCCTCTGTAGTGGAAACATGTATATATATATATATATATATATATATATATATATATATATATTAAGGTTTTTTAATCAATCAGAAATATCAAGCAGCTAAAATGTGCCAAAAATGGATAAGTGTGGAGAGAGTGTTTTGCATTTTCCCATCATCCCTTATAATGGATTTAAATTGGTTTTGACTTTTTTATGCTGATTAGACGTTTTTTTTATAATACCCACAAAGTTCAATGAGCAGGGCGTGTTATGTCTGACCATTTTTGTTGAATTTTTGTGCTGGTTGAATTTTTTTTTCTGCACCATGACAAGGGAAGGTTGTTTGGATTGGGTCATACAAGTAATTGCTGTGCACATATTCAGATTTTTGGTACAATTAATGGCCACTAACTTGAGTGACTTTTTTTGTTGGTCACCAGATAGTGACAGAATGGCAGCTATCAGACCTCTGACTATTTGTGAATGATATAAAACCGCCCGGCCAAACTGCTTGTGGACTCTTGCTGTCTCACGGGCCAAATTGTAGACGCTGTAGTTTAGTGGTTGTGCTTAAGAACTGTATGTGACAATATTACAGTACATTACATATGTTATTTTTTGTTAAAGCTATACTGTGTCCCGCAACCCTGAGAGGGACAAGCGGTAGGAAATGGATGGATGGACTATATTGTGTGAAACAAGTGTAAAGGTGAACTGGGTATTATTTCATGTCTTAAAGGCTCTAAAAATGTCTAAAAGGTTATTTAGAAGGTTGTAAACAGTATTTTTAATGGTTTAACAGTGAAAAAATATATGTTTTATAAATAAGAATTTCTATTCCATAGAAATTCACTTATCACGGTCAGGTCCGGAACCAATTAACAGTGATAAACGAGGGACGAATGTAATTTAGACATGTCACCTGCCGCAGTGGAGGCGGGTATGTGCGTGACATAGGGGTGGTGGTGGAAGCGCGGCGGGTTGTCGTTGATGTCGGCCACCGTCACGGACACGGTGGCTGAGCTGGACAAGCCCTGCGGCTGCCCTCCGTCTGTCGCCACCACTAGCAGCTGGTAATTGGCTCGCTCTTCGCGGTCCAGCAGGGAGCTGGTGATAATCTGTCCGGTCGCTGGGTTGATGGAGAACTGGCCGTGGCCGCCGCTCAAACTGTAGCTGTTGGGGAGAAAAAGCAGAAGGTCACCATGTCATCAAAGAAAGAACTCCCACTTTGAGCTGATAACATCTTTTTAGGACCAGTTTTACACTCAACTTTGCCATTGTTTTCTTTTCTTTTGTCAAAACTATCATATCAAATTATATATACATATACAGTGTGTGTACATACAGAATATATATATGCACATATATACACACAAATGTATATACATACATAAATACATATATAATAATAATACTGTGTATATTATATACATAAGTCACATATATTCATATATATATACCTATATAGTATATGTAAATATATGTACACATATATGAGTACATATATGTATATATGTGCATATATATATGTATACATGTACATATATACTGTACATATATACATACTTATATATATATATACAAAAATACACATATACAGTATATACATACACACATAAACTGTATATGCACATATATACATATACATACTTATAAATATACATATACTGTATATACTAGGGCTGCAACATCTAATCGATTAACTCGATTACAATCGATTATAAAAATAGTTGGCGATTAATTTAGTCATCGATTCGTTGGATCTATGCTATGCGCAGAGGCAATTTTTAAATGTGTTTTATTTTTTATAAACCTTTATCAATAAACTGCAACATGTACAAACAGCTGAGAAACAATAATCAAAATAAGTATGGTATGCTGTTTTTTTCAATAAAATACTGGGAAGGATAAAAATGTAGTTTGTCTCTTGTATCCGATTGTTAACCGATTAATCGAAGTAATAATCGACAGATTAATCGATTATCAAATGAATCGTTAGTTGCAGCCCTAATATATACATACACACATATACTGTATATACACATAAACATGTATACATACATATATACACACATTTATCATTTTAATTTTTTTTACAAACTAATGAAATGATGTAAAGCCAATTCAGCTCCCTAATTATTGACATAACATGAGCGCATATGACACGTTTAAAAGCTGTTCTTGTGACTGTTAAAGTGTGTAATAATGTGCCACAGCGTCTTTTACAGGGGGCATTGTTTCAAACTCCAATAAAATAGCTACAACTAAAAAAAAATGTAAAAAATAAAAATCTTCCCAAGCAGATTTATTTCACAATGAAGGAGAAGATTTAGCGCTTGTTCAGCGGCGCCTCTTCCACACGCACACACGGCCCCTCCCTCCCTCCACCTCCTCTGTTCTTTTCCTCTGTATGCCCCTAATGTCAAAGTAAGTGGATTGTACTTTTTCAAAAGTGTATTAATGTAGCAATACGGTTGTTAAAGGTTAAGGATTGATGTGCTTTCTGATCATTTGTGAGGGCACCAAAGGGACTTCTGTGTTGGCATACTGACTAGGAAGGAGAGGTTGCAGTTGTTTACTCTAGGAGTCGGGCAGGATCCAGACACAAACATGCATAAATGTACCTTTTTCTTTTTTTAACATGCATAAATGTACCTTTTTCTTTTTTTAACATGCATAAATGTATGTTTTTCTTTTTTAACATGCATAAATGTACCTTTTTCTTTTTTTAACATGCATAAATGTACCTTTTTCTTTTTTTAACATGCATAAATGTACCTTTTTCTTTTTTTAACATGCATAAATGTACCTTTTTCTTTTTTCAACATGCATAAATGTACGTTTTTCTTTTTTTAACATGCATAAATGTACGTTTTTCTTTTTTTTTTTAAAAAAAGCCCCCCCGTGCCTCCTCCTCCTCCTCTTCCTCCTGCTCCTGAGGCGGGACACAAAAATCGAAGGCTCAGCTGTTCAAAGGAAAACTTGCCAGACTGTGAGAAAGTACTAAGTAACCCCTGCTGGGGACAACTGGTACTGTCATGCACAATTAGCATCCTCATTACGGTGCTACCCCCCAATGTGTGCCCAATAAGACCTGAGTCAACATGGCAGGACTAAACAAGCCTTTTAGTCACTCCAATCATCTTTATTTGTTGACTTGAATAATCATTTGCAGCTATAGATTATTTTAGTAATGAGTAATCTATCGATTAATTGGATCAATTAATCCAGTAATTGGATAAAAAACACTTTATAGCCTCAATGTGTATGAATATATAAATATTTTTATATCAATCTCCATTACCTTTTATTTACTTTCTTTGACCTTTTATTTACCTTGTTTTACTTTCTATATTCCTTGTTTACCTTTTAATTATCTTCTATCTTATTTGACCTTTTATTTAACTTGATTACCTTTTATTTATCTTCTATCTTATTTGACCTTTTATTTAACTTGATTACCTTTTATTTATCTTCTATCTTATTTTACCTTTTATTTAACTTGTTTACCTTTTATTTAACTTCTTTTACTTTTTATCTACCTTCTTCAACCTTTTGTTTACCCTGTTTTACTTCCTATATTCCTTTTTATACCTTGGATTTACCTTCTATCTTATTTGACCTTTTATTTACCCTCTTTGACCTTTTATTTAACTTCTTTTACTTTCAATATTTCTTTTTTTTAAACCTTTTATTTACCTTCTATATTCCTTGTTTACCTTTTATTTATCTTCTATCTTATTTTGCTTTTTATTAACCTTTTATTTACCTTCTATTTAACTTCTTTTACCTTTTATATACCTTCTTTGACCTTTTATTTACCTTGTTTTACTTCCTATATTCCTTTTTTTTAAAACTTTTTATTTACCTTCTATCTCATTTTACCTTTTATTTAACTTGTTTTTCTTCTATTTACCTTCTTTGACCATTTATTCACCTGTTTTACTTTCAATATTTCTTTGTTTACCTTTTATTTAACTTATTTATTACCCTTTTACCTTATTTTACTTTTTATATTCCTTTATTACCTTTTAACTTTTTTTTAACCTTTTATTTACCTTCTATTTAGGTTATTTTACCTTCTTTGACCATTGTATTTACCTTGTTTTACTTTCTATATTCTTTTTTTTTTTTTACCTTTTATTCAACTTCTTTTCTCTTTGATGTATCTTCTTTTCAACTTCTTTTACCTTTTACTTACTTTCTATTTAACTTATTTTACCTTTTATTAACCTTCTTTGACCTGTTATTTACCTTGTTTACCTTAATTTACCTTGTTTTACTTTCTATATTCACTTGTTTACACTTATTTACCTTCTATCTAACTTATTTTACCTTTCACTCACCTTCAAGTTACCCGTTTCTACCTTTTTTGACTGTCTTTAACCCTGTTTTATGTTACTTTATCTTTTATCTATCCTCTTTTGCTTTTTCAAAGTGGAATATTTGATAAAAGTGTCAATAAAGCATAACATTTGTTTTGATTCATTATTATTTTTTGAGCTTTGAGAGTTTAAAAAAAGAAAAAATCCCAGTAAAATTATCAGGAAACCAAACTTAAAAACAATATAAATAATAATCTAGATAAACGTCTTAAAAACAATAATAATAATAATCTAGATAAACGTCTTAAAAACAATAATAATAATAATCTAGATAAACGTCTTTAAAACAATAATAATAATAATCTAGATAAACGTCTTAAAAACAATAATAATAATAATATAGATAAACGTCTTAAAAACAATAATAATAATAATCTAGATAAACGTCTTAAAAACAATAATAATAAAAATCGATACACGTCTTAAAAACAATATAAATAATAATCTAGATAAACGTCTTAAAAACAATAATAATAATAATCTAGATAAATGTCTTAAAAACAACAATAATAATAATCTAGATACACGTCTTAAAAACAATAATAATAATAATCTAGATAAACGTCTTAAAAACAATAATAATAAAAATCGATACACGTCTTAAAAACAATATAAATAATAATCTAGATAAACGTCTTAAAAACAATAATAATAATAATCTAAATAAACGTCTTAAAACAATAATAATAATAATCTAGATAAATGTCTTAAAAACAACAATAATAATAATAATCTAGATACACGTCTTAAAAACAATAATAATAATAATCTAGATCAACTTCAGATCAATGCGTCAATTATTCGTTTTTTTATTTTTTGTTGTTTTTTGTTTGTTTGTTTATGTCCTTTTTGGCAAAGAAAACATTTAGTTTTTGGAAAACACACAAAACATGCAATACTTTCCCCCCAAAATCTTTCAGAGTGGAATATTTGATGTGAAATAATTGGAGTCAATAATTCATAACAACATTGACTTTGATTGATTATTTTTTGAGCAATGATAGTTTAAAAAATCCTATTAAAATACTCAGGAATCCAAAAGGGCCCTTTTACAAAATTGTTCAAAATAAGTCATATATTATTCATATTTTTTTACTTTCAATTGTAATTTTTCTTTGTTCTTTTGTTTCTCCGTTTTATGCTCATTTGTCATAGAAAACGTTGTTTTTTTATGTGGCAAATACACACAATATGGAATATTTTGACCCCAAAAATATATCAAAGTGGAATATTTGATGTGAAATAAGTTAATAATTCATAACATTGATTTTGATTCATTTGTATTTTTTGAGCAATGAAAGTTTTAAAGAATAAAAGTGTTATTAGAGTCAACTTTGCAACTTTTTCTTGTTATTTTTCATCTGTTTGCTCTTTTATTCCACTGTATGTTTTTTCTTTTGTAATATTATTCAAATGTTACAGAAATGAGCTGCGGGCCGCACCGTGATTGAAAAAGTTGTAGAAAGAAAGAAAGGTGTACCTGATGACCGCGTTGAGGCCCACGTCGGCGTCAGAAGTGTTGACCAGCATCACATCCGTGCCGGTGGGCGCGTCCTCGGCGATGGTGGTGTGGAAGGAGGAGGAGGAGAAGAGCGGGATGTTGTCGTTCATGTCCTCCACCAGCACCGTCACCCTCCCTGTCCCGCTCAAAGGAGGAGAACCTGAAGGAAGAGGAGGAGTTCATCACATCAAAGCCCATCTTCCATGAGGTCTGTCTAAGACTTACATCCTCATCTCGTGGACAGCATGACGTTTTCAGGTCAATGACCTTTATTTATGTCTTGAATGAACCACTGCACAGCATTTACTTTTATGACCCAATGCAAACAACCTTCTCTAGTCATGGTACAAAAAAAATGAAAAATCTGAATCAACAAAATGTCAACAAGCATGGTCACTAAACTTTGTACATATTATGAGAAAAATGGCAATTTACCATAAAAAAAATACATCCATTTATATGTAAATCCCTTACAAAGCATGATGGGAAAAATGCAAACCCCTTTCCCCACACTTATCCTTGTTTGGTGCATTTGAACTGCTTGATATTTCTGATTGATCTTTAAGGAGGTCCTCACGGAAGTAAACAAGGTAGAATTCCAACTTTCACATACTTTTAATAGCCACTTATATTAATCATATTATATCTATTACATTAAAGGCCTACTGAAAGCCACTACTAGCGACCACGCAGTCTGATAGTTTATATATCAATGATGAAATCTTAACATTGCAACACATGCCAATACGGCCGGGTTAACTTATAAAGTGACTTTTAAAACTTCCCGGGAAATATCCGGCTGAAACGTTGCGGTATGACGTATGCGCGTGATGAAGTCAGAGTAACGGAAGTTATGGTACCCGTAGAATCCTATACAAAAAGCTCTGTTTTCATTTCATAATTCCACAGTATTCTGGACATCTTTTGCAATTTGTTTAATGAACAATGAAGGCTGCAAAGAAGACAGTTGTAGGTGGGATCAGTGTATTAGCAGCGGACTACAGCAACACAACCAGGAGGACTTTGTTGGAGCGCTAGCCGCGCTAGCCGCCGACCTCACCTTGACTTCCTACGTCTCCGGGCCGCCAAACGCATCGGGTGAAGTCCTTCGTCCTTCTGCCGATCGCTGGAACGCAGGTGAGCACGGGTGTTGATGAGTAGATGAGGGCTGGCTGGCGTAGGTGGAGAGCTAATGTTTTTAGCATAGCTCTGTGAGGTCCCGTTGCTAAGTTGCTAAGTTAGCTTCAATGGCGTCGTTAGCACAGCATTGTTAACCTTCGCCAGCCTGGAAAGCATTAACCGTGTATTTACATGTCCACGGTTTAATAGTATTGTTGATTTTCTATCTATCCTTCCTTCTATCCTTTATTTTTTTGTTTCTATATGCAGTTAAAGCACGATGCTATCACGTTAGCTCGTAGCTAAAGCATTTCGCCGATGTATTGTCGTGGAGATAAAAGGCACTGAATGTCCATTTTGCGTTCTGGACTCTCATTTTCAAGAGGATATAGTATCCCAGGTGGTTTAAAATACAAATCTGTGATCTACAATAGAAAAAGGAGAGAGTGTGGAATCCAATGAGCCAGCTTGTACCTAAGTTACGGTCAGAGCGAAAAAAGATACGTCCATCACTGCCTCTCAAGTCCTTCACTGTAACGTTCCTCATCTACGAATCTTTCATCCTGGCTCAAATTAATGGGGTAATCATCACTTTCTCGGTCCGAATCTCTCTGGCTCCATTGTAAACAACGGGGAATTGTGAGGAATACTAGCTCCTGTGACGTCACGCTACTTCCGCTACAGGCAAGGCTTTTTTTTATCAGCGAGCAAAAGTTGCGAACTTTATCGTCGATTTTCTCTACTAAATCCTTTCAGCAAAAATATGGCAATATCGCGAAATGATCAAGTATGACACATAGAATGGATCTGCTATTCCCGTTTAAATTTTAAAAAAAATCATTTCAGTAGGCCTTTAATATTACTTTATTGCATTATTATTATATATATATTCACTTTACATGCCCTCAACCAAATGTGTTTAGTCTCAAGTCAGCTACACATTTATCAGGCTATAAATGAGTAACGTGACAACTTTTCCACAAACAGCAGCTCTGCACCGTGAACCAGGACCAGGACCAGGACCAGGACCAAAACCATGGCACTGGCTTCTTGTAAACAGCCAATGCTCGTTGGGGTTCAGATCTTTTGAAGACATAAGGGAGCATTATTTGGCACAGGGAAACATTCCTATTTGTTTTGATTTGCTGCCAGTTCTTCATTATGAATGAATGATTGACAACGTTGCCTTGGCTGTGTATCTAAAAAGCAGTGATTGAAATATCCATACCAGACACGTTAGGAATGGAATCTGTTTAGCAATCAAAATTCAACGGCTGGGCTGCATTTCATGTCGAACAAGCAGAATACGCCTTGCTGATGTTTTCAGGCCTGAAAGTCATCAAACGTCTGTGGTCCACAGAAGATGAGCTTTGTTTACTAGAAAGTGGCTTCACCCTTTGGTTTGGCTCACAAGACGCCAGCGGTAATTAGAACGTAAAGAACCCGGTTCCTGAGGGGAAATACAGTCAACATTCCTTCAAGTTCCCTTGCCAATAGTTCCTACTAAATATGGACAGTGTTGACTTGCACCTTTGCAAATATTTAGGAGGATGGACAAGTGCTTGGATGTACACAAGGAAGTGCTCAAAGGCTCTTAGATCTGCCAAAAGTCATGCTGGCAAGAGATTAGTTAGTGCGTCCTTTGCTGCGTCGCAGATGATCCCTTTAACTGATCCCAGTCTGTGGCGCTTTAGCACCGCCAAAGTGTGTTTGGCACCCGGACTCTTTTTCAGCCCAGACCAGCTGCTGAGCGCTCAGTGGCATCAAAGTAGAGACATAGTACCTGCTTGTTTGGGAGTCTGCATCCCACACATTTACAATGGAACCTCCATTTACAAACTATTTGTTGTTTTCCACTCTACTAATCAGCTGCATCCCACAGTCAATACACATATTTACACAAACTATTAGTTGTTTTCCACTCTACTAATCAGCTGCATCCCACAGTCAATACACATATTTACACAAACTATTAGTTGTTTTCCACTCTACTAATCAGCTGCATCCCACAGTCAACACACATATTTACAATGGAACCTCCATTTACAAACTATTTGTTGTTTTCCACTCTACTAATCAGCTGCATCCCACAGTCAATACACATATTTACACAAACTATTAGTTGTTTTCCACTCTACTAATCAGCTGCATCCCACAGTCAACACACATATTTACAATGGAACCTCCATTTACAAACTATTTGTTGTTTTCCACTCTACTAATCAGCTGCATCCCACAGTCAATACACATATTTACAATGGAACCTCCATTTACAAACTATTTGTTGTTTTCCACTCTACTAATCAGCTGCATCCCACAGTCAATACACATATTTACAATGGAACCTCCATTTACAAACTATTTGTTGTTTTCCACTCTACTAATCAGCTGCATCCCACAGTCAATACACATATTTACAATGGAACCTCCATTTACAAACTATTTGTTGTTTTCCACTCTACTAATCAGCTGCATCCCACAGTCAATACACACATTTACAATAGAACCTCCATTTACAAACTATTTGTTGTTTTCCACTCTACTAATCAGCTGCATCCCACAGTCAATACACACATTTACAATGGAACCTCCATTTACAAACTATTTGTTGTTTTCCACTCTACTAATCAGCTGCATCCCACAGTCAATACACATATTTACAATAGAACCTCCATTTACAAACTATTTGTTGTTTTCCACTCTACTAATCAGCTGCATCCCACAGTCAATACACATATTTACAATAGAACCTCCATTTACAAACTATTTGTTGTTTTCCACTCTACTAATCAGCTGCATCCCACAGTCAATACACACATTTACAATGGAACCTCCATTTACAAACTATTTGTTGTTTTCCACTCTACTAATCAGCTGCATCCCACAGTCAATACACACATTTACAATAGAACCTCCATTTACAAACTATTTGTTGTTTTCCACTCTACTAATCAGCTGCATCCCACAGTCAATACACATATTTACAATGGAACCTCCATTAACAAACTATTAGTTGTTTTCCACTCTACTAATCAGCTGCATCCCACAGTCAATACACACATTTACAATGGAACCTCCATTAACAAACTATTAGTTGTTTTCCACTCTACTAATCAGCTGCATCCCACAGTCAATACACACATTTACAATGGAACCTCCATTTACAAACTATTTGTTGTTTTCCACTCTACTAATCAGCTGCATCCCACAGTCAATACACACATTTACAATAGAACCTCCATTTACAAACTATTTGTTGTTTTCCACTCTACTAATCAGCTGCATCCCACAGTAAATACACATATTTACAATGGAACCTCCATTTACAAACTATTTGTTGTTTTCCACTCTACTAATCAGCTGCATCCCACAGTCAATACACATATTTACAATGGAACCTCCATTTACAAACTATTTGTTGTTTTCCACTCTACTAATCAGCTGCATCCCACAGTCAATACACATATTTACAATGGAACCTCCATTTACAAACTATTTGTTGTTTTCCACTCTACTAATCAGCTGCATCCCACAGTCAATACACATATTTACAATGGAACCTCCATTTACAAACTATTTGTTGTTTTCCACTCTACTAATCAGCTGTATCCCACAGTCAATACACACATTTACAATGGAACCTCCATTTACAAACTATTGGTTGTTTTCCACTCTACTAATCAGCTGTGTATATCTTTTCTCGCCACTCGCCAATATCTGTCTGTTTTGCTTATCAATATGTGTCCAAAACAGCAAAGCAACCAGCCTGGAAAGAAGGAGGGATTTGCTGTGGACTTAAAAAGGATTATTTGCGAGGAGTACGGCAATGGTGCACAGATTGCCAAGCAAATAGGAATGAAACACGTCCACATTGCAACTTCTGTAAATAAGGAGGTTTATACGGTTGCTGACTTTGCCAAAGAGGTGAAATATCTGCGCAAGGGAGAAGACAAAGTGCAAAAGCAGCTCAAAAAACAGTTTCTGGTGTGGATGAATGAGAAGCAGCTAGCGGATGCTAGCCTTTGTGACGCTATCATTAGAGAAAAGGCTGGCCATTTCTATGGCAACTTGCTGTGTAGAGGTGACCATGCTGGAACACGCACGCAACAACAATCTCGGGCGCACCGTGGGTGGTCTGAAAAGTTCAAAAAGTGGACCGGGACGCAAGCGATGAAGGATTGCTAGTGTGTGCTAACCCTAGCAGTGATGAAGCCACTGCTCTTTTCCAACTACCAGTCTTCTAAAAATGGCAAAAACATTCGCCGACTTAAGGTAAAAAGGATTAGCAACATGGTTGTTAACGTTTTTGGAGAGCACTAAAGGGACTTTTATGTGTGTGCATGTTGACAAGTTAGCTTGCTGTTGTGGTCGTGTTTGGATAAAAAAAGACATTGTTGAGCCATTTGTATGTTGGTTTATTACAGTGTCCTCAAAGTGTGCTTTTTGCACCAAAAGAAGGACTTTTGTGCTGGCTAGAACCAATTATTCATGTTGACATCGATTCTCATGAGGAACCATGCTGCAGCATACACACTTTTCCGTTTATGAACCATGTTCAAGAACCAAGTCAGCTCATTAATCAAGGTTTGTTTGAATGTTTTCCACTTTACCATCCCACAGTAAACAAAAACATGTACATTAAAAACTCTAAAATGTCCTCTCTCTCTCTGTATACACATATACATACATTTATATATATATATATGGATGGATGGATATATATATATATATATATACAGTACAGGCCAAAAGTTTGGACACACCTCCTCATTCAATGTGTTTTCTTTATGTTCATGACTATTTACATTGTAGATTGTCACATGAAAACTATGAATGAACACATGTGGAGTTATGTACTTAACAAAAAAAAGGTGAAATAACCATGTTTTATATTCTAGTTTCTTCAAAATAGCCACCCTTTGCTCTGATTACTGCTTTGCACACTCTTGGCATTCTCTCCATGAGCTTAAAGAGGTAGTCACCTGAAATGGTTTTCACTTCACAGGTGTCATAGTTTTGATGTGACAATCTACAATAGTCATGAAAATAAAGAAAACACATTCAAATGAGAAGGTTTGTCCAAACTTTTGGCCTGTATATATATATATATATATATATATATATATATATATATATATATATATAAAAATCACTTCATATTCTCTACTGCTCCCTAGTGTTACATATCTGAGTTATTGTGCAGAAATATGGGGAAATAACTACAAATGTGCGCTACATTCGTTAACCGTGTTACAAAAAAGATCAGTTATAATAATACATAATGTTGGATTTAGAGAACATACAAACCCTTTATTTTTTAAGTCAAAAATATTAAAGTTTGGTGATTTGGTCAAATTGCAAACAGCTAAAATGATGTACAAAGCAAACTATGACCTGCTAGCAAAGAATGTACAACAATTCTTCTCAACTGAAGAGGAGAAATATAACCTTAGAGGAAAATCTAATTTAAAACATTTATATGCACGTACAACACTTAGAACTTTTGGCATATCAGTATGTGGAATTAAATGATGGAATGGATTAAGTAAAGAAGTTAAAAATTGTACTGATATGATCCACTTTAAGAGGTTGTTCAAAATAATAGTGCTTACAAAGTACAAAGAAGAAGAATTATGAGAAATACTTCCAACCTTATTGAAAATATGATATTCTTCATCTCAGTATGTTAATAATGACTGAATTAATTAATTACATATTACAAAACTATTGTGTATACTAATTCATAGATGTTATTTTTTTTTATATAAAAAGGTCAGTAAATGATGTATATATTTGTAAACGCTTTGAAGTGGGAAAGGGGTTAGGATTAAATACATTTTGCTTCTTCCTACTCCTTTTTGGGCATGATGTAAAGTGAAATGATATGATATTGTGTGATGTATTATAATGTAAATGTGTTCACGTTCCAAATCAACTAAAGAAAGAAAAACACATAAAGTACCTCAAACTTTTGCGACACAATTCCATTCAAAAGGATGCAAAAGTTTCTAGAAAGTAAAAACCTATTGGTATTGTTCATTATCAATAATGCTAATTCTATTGGTATTCGTATTGCTCCATTTTTAGTGTAATAATGCTCATTGTCATTTCTGTATTATTTTTTCACTAACTGCTTATTTGCTATCACTTTTACCATCATATTTGTACATGTCCTATTTGCTGATGTTGCTCTGTTGTTGTTGTTGTTGTTGTTGTTGTGTTTGCTGTTGTTGTTGTGTTTGCTGTTGTTGTTTTTGTCTCTCTGTCTAATCCCCCTCTTGTCCCCACAATTCCCCCCTCTGTCTTCCTTTTTCTCTCTCTATCCCCTCCTTCTCCGGCCCGGCTGCACCAAATGATAATATAAATACATTTAATAAAGTCAAAATACAAATAAGGCAACAAGAGAAGTATCCTACACTTCTCTTTTGTAAAGTCAATCTGAACATCCGATATGGGCATCTACATCTACTATATGATCATCTACATCTACTATATGATCATCTACATCTACTATATGATCATCTACATCTACTATATGATCATCTACATCTACTATATGATCATCTACATCTACTATATGATCATCTACATCTACTATATGATCATCTACATCTACTATATGATCATCTACATCTGCTATATGATCATCTACATCTACTATATGATCATCTACATCTACTATATGATCATCTACATCTACTATATGATCATCTACATCTACTATATGATCATCTACATCTACTATATGATCATCTACATCTACTATATGATCATCTACATCTACTATATGATCATCTACATCTACTATATGATCATCTACATCTACTATATGATCATCTACATCTACTATATGATCATCTACATCTACTATATGATCATCTACATCTACTATATGATCATCTACATCTACTATATGATCATCTACATCTACTATATGATCATCTACATCTACTATATGATCATCTACATCTACTATATGATCATCTACATCTACTATATGATTTGTCTGAGAAGCTGGGCAGGACAAAAAAACAAAAAAACAAAAAAAAAGTAAAAACCTGGACTGAATGTTAGCTTTGTGAAGGAATAAATGTGCAAGTCTCGCCCTCCCCCAGCCGGGATGCCCCCCCCCCCCTGCGACCCTGACAAGAAGAATGGCTGTAGAAGACGGATGGATGAAATGTGCAGCTTGATGTTAGAAGTCACAATAGTTTTGGATAGCATTGTTTCCCCATTTAGAAAGACTGGATGTGATGTCACAACCTGTTTACCGTCTTGGGAGAACACTTGTGCAACCTTTGACCCGCTGAAAGCATGAGGCGCTGTGCGGCAGCGGGACAGTGTATCCTCGCCGTGCGGCCCTGACCCCGCGCCGACCCCGCCCGCCGCTGTGGACAGGCGGAGAATGTTTCACATCTCTCTGGCCGTATCACTTCTCCCCGCGTGGTCTTAGCCCCTCACATATCACGTAACCCCTGGCAGCTGTCTCCACCAAACCAGCACCTAAATACTTCACCTCTATCCTGTTACACCGCCTGGGCCCCGAGACTTAGCCGCCCCGGGAACTCGATAGCTTGGCACGTATGCAAATCTTTGTTAATGGACGCTGCAACGGTTACGGTCAAGGTGAGACGCGCTAAACATTCCCCTTATAAATAAGTCTTTGATACGCTTCCATTCTTCAATTACCCCAGATGTCCATGGAACTACCAAAAGAAACAATTACCTTGATAGCATCCTTGGACCCTGACCCTACAGCTAGGTACAACTTTTTGCACTGATGGACAAATGAAGGATCATTCTGCAGTTTTCACCTTCAAAACAACTACAATAGAAAATGCAATTTTGGATGAAATGCCAACATTTGGCCCAAAAAAATATAAATAAAAACGTGGATGCTACTGGTGCAATGCTAATAGTTAGCATTGTTAAAATAGCAACATATATGACACTGAGCTAATGCGCTAATGTTAGCATGCTAAAATGCTAACTGTAACATGCGTCAAGTGCTAAAATGATACTCTGGGGTGTGTACCTATTAAAAAAAAAGTTGTTTATGCTAACATTAGTATACATAGAGTACCAAAGTATGACAGGTGTATACCTACAAAATTAGCTAAAAAAAAACAAAAAAACTAGCATGCTAACAAAATTCTATAAATCACTCCCAACAGGTGTAAAAGAAAGGGCATCTCTATCCTCCTTCAAAAAGCACTAAAACAACACCTCCAGGCAACGTCAACCCTAAACTAACACCCTCCCCCTTCCACATCCCACCTCCCCGGATTGCAAATAACCAAATGTAAATAATCTAATGTATATACTTGTTCTTATGCTATCTGAAGTCACTATGTTCTCTGCTGGCAGTACATATCCTGTAAATAATCTAATGTATATACTTGTTCTTATGCTATCTGAAGTCACTATGTTCTCTGCTGGCTGTACATATCCTGTAAATAATCTAATGTATATACTTGTTGTTATGCTATCTGAAGTCACTATGTTCTCTGCTGGCTGTACATATCCTGTAAATAATCTAATGTAAATAATCAAATGTATATACTTGTTCTTATGCTATCTGAAGTCACTATGTCCACTACTTGCTGTACATATCCTAGCAAGTCAGTCCTACACGGTTTCAATGTCCATTTCTCTGATGATGCAATTGTTGACGACTGAAGTGCTGATATCAACCAAACCCTCCTCATTGTAAATTGTAAATAATGTAAATAATTCAATGTATATACTCTGATGATGAACTTGTGTGATGACTGTATTATGCTGATAGTATATATTTGTATCATGAATTGATTTACGTGGACTTAAACAAGTGTGAAAAACTTGTTGGGGTGTTACCATTTAGTGGTCAATTGTACGGAATATGTACTTCACTGTGCAATCTACTAATAAAAGTTTCAATCAATCAATCAATCAAAGCTGTGATGTTTTATAAGCTGCAGAGTTTAAAGCGCAGGAAGAAAGTAGAGAATTTATGGTACTGTGGATGTACGATAATTAACCCGCTGATATGATGATGGTAACATTGATAAAAATACAATAACATTCATTAAAAAAAAGTACGGATAAGGCAAGATTATGATGGGTTGTAGGTGAGTTAGGGTGAGCAAATCAAGCGCTCCTTTTGTCCTCCCTCTGTCCCCTGAGCTCATCGTAAACAAACATGTGGGCGAGCAGACTTTTAACATCATTGAAGATACAGTCAGGACTAATCTATTGGTACACTTTGTCAAATCCACCTTTGTTTGACTCTTTCTTACCTCCAGGTCAGCACACAAACTACGCTTAAATCTCCACTTCAAAAAGAACGCTGATGTAACAGTTGGTTGGGGGGCACATAATAAATGAAAATAACATAACATGACATAACTTCAATCATGAACAATGTCTTTGCTTGGGCCAAACTTCTTGACTTAGGGGTAGCGTTGGGCCAATAACATTTGGTTGAGGGCCGAAATAATATAATAATGTAAACTAACACACACATACATATACTGTATATATATATATACATATATGTGTACATATTGGATTAATATCATGCATGAATAATTACAAAAATAGGATATTAAGAGTATGTGAGAGTGTATTTGACAAGCAGCTAAAATGTGCCAAACATGGATAAGTGAAGTGTTTGGCATTTTTCCCATCATGCTTAGTGATGGCTTTAAATGGTTGTAATTTAGAATAGTTTTATGATGTATATTTATAATATCCACAAAGTTCAGTGAGCAGGTTGTGTTGTGTGTGACCATGTCTGTTGACTTTTTGTGTTGGTTGGATTTTTTTTTAATTTTTTTTCACCATGACTCGGGAAGGTTGTTTGCATTGGGTTGTATAAGTAATGCTGTGCCATATGCAATTCAAATGATAATCAAAGCTGCAAGCAGCATTGGACGGGTCCGCTTTTTGGCAGGTACTAGTCCTAGGTGTCCCAATACTTTTGTCCAGTGGTAGTCCTGAGTGAGACCTACATAGAGGTTTTTGTTTCGTGTCTCTACGATATTCGTACTGGGAGTTAGAGGAAGTTGTGTCTGAGTTCACATTGTCATTATAGGGTATTGTGTGTAGAATTTTGAGGACAAAAAAGAAGAAATTGCATGTTCCGTTGTCATTTTTTGGCACCGTAGCAGCATCAGTGCTGCGGGTCTTTGAAGGCTTGTAAAATCAAAACGGTAGCACGTATTTAAACTCTTTCGTCAACTTTTAATCAGAAGGGTTCAATCTCTCTCCTGTAGCAGTTTGAAGCCGAAACGACAAACGCGCTCAGAGGAGATAAGGTTTGATGTTTGGTGACCGGTTGTAACAAAAATGTTGTTTTGAAGGAGGAATAGCAAACTTCCTGTTGATTTTTGCTGAAGGATGTCAATCTGTGAAATGTAGGTCTAGGCAAGACCTACATAGAGGTATTTGTTTCATGTCTCTAAGATGTTCCTACCGGAAGTTACAAGCAGTTTTGTCTGAGTTTTCCTCTGAGGAGCAGTTTTTTCTCTGTTTTTTGCAAAACTTATGTAGAGCACAATTTTGAGTTTTGGGGTTCGGTTTTTTTTTTTTTAGATCGCAATTTCTACCAGTCCCGATGTGTGTGAGAATTTTGGTGAGTTTTGAAGTATTTTAAGGGGGTCAAATTACAGCTCAAAAATCAAAAATGAGTGTTTTAGTCATTTTTTGTCTTGAAGGGGAAATTGCCAACTTCCTGTTGGTTTTCGCCCGAAGAAGTGAAATTATGAATCGTAGGTCTAAGTAAGACCTACATACAGGTTTTTGTTTCATGTCTCTACGACATTCCTACTGGGAGTTACAGGCAGTTTTCTTCCTAGGGGGCGCTAGAGAGCAATTGGGATTTTTGGGGTTTGGTTTTTTTACCAAAGAGTTTTGTTCGCGTTTTTTTATGTGTGCGAAAAATTTGGTGAGTTTTGAAGCATGTTAAGGGGGCAAAGTAGTCCGCAAAGCTGCGGAATAATAATAATAAAGAATAATAAAACCTTACAATAACAATAGGTTCCTTTGTAACCAGTACAAAGCGGACCCTAATAATAATAATAATAATAAACATTACAATTTCAATAGGGTCCTTTCGTCCCATTGCAAAAGGACTCCCTTTGGGATTCCTTTTGAAAAGGTCCTGTGCGGACCCTAATTCAAGGTCGTTGAGCTGAATTACAATGTGCATGAATGCTATCTCCCTGCGGGGAAGAATCCTTATTTAACTGCTGACATTGGCGGGCCCTAGTTTTTGACACCCCTGGTTTGGCCCTCAATCACAAGTGCCTCAAAGAGCTTCACACCACATTGACGTCTCCTGATCCCAACCCACAACCGGGCAAGGACATCCTGAGTTAGCCGTATCGGTTGTAAAAAAAACAACATCAAGTAAATTGAAACAAATAAAGATCCAGCATCATAAAGATGTGATTGAATAATGTGAGAGGTGTGCAGAAAGAAGGTCAATCCCTTGTCGTGGTCACGGGTCCAGACGGCCGCGGGTGCCAAGCGGTGCACGCGGCGGCCCGGGGGCGGAGCAATCTGGCAAATGACATCATTTGGCCACAGAAAAGAAGCTGTTGGAAATTTTTGCAGAAGGAATGCCGGCTGCCTCTGCGGTGGCAAAACTATTTTTCCGCTGGCAATTCCTTTGTTCTGTCTTCTTTGTGCAGTAGTTGTGTTAAAGCCACACTTTCATGTGGCCTCCAGGCTAATTCAAGGCATCGAACCCGGGTCCTCTGCGTCACGTCAACACTGGGGTTCAGGCACAATTGTTGTCCTCTCAATTACACTCTGCTGGAAAAGGAAAAGTGGAGCGTAAGGACTAACAAGAGACCTTCTGATTCACGTGTGGAAACATGTCCTCCTGCAGCTTTTCTTCATCCCTTCCTGGACGGTGACATCATCCACATCTCCTATGAACTTGGAGCTGACTGCCAACTTGACTAAAGACATTATGCTGAGACTGGCCAACACACAAATCTTCTATTTCTTATTATTCCGCTACAGCTTTCATCCCATCGCAAGCGTTCAAGTGTCAAGACGTTCGGAACCGTGAGCTCCCCCAAAAGTTGTTTCAAATATATCCCGGATTACCCACAATTCCCCATTTTCCAGGACATTTTGCACACTAAAAATGACTAGGCCGATTTTCTACCACACACAACTTCCACATTTCTCACCCGATTCAACCATCCACACACTCCACTCACCTGGAACTACCACCTTACAAGTTCAAAGAAATTCCAGGAATTCCCAGAATTCCCTTTTCCTGGAAAGTTTACCCGGTCCACATTTTTCAACTGTTTTTGACCAAATTCCCAGTTTCCCCAAAATTCCATAATACTCATTCTCAGTTCAAATGGTTACGTCAACATTTCTCAACCAATTCCAAAAATGCCAACCCCAAGCCATTCATACCTTATATCCATATCTAGGACAATTGTGCTGGTATCAATATTTTCAAAGATTCCTGTTTTTCTCAAAATTCCAGGAAATTCCCAGTCCAATAAATGGCTGTATTCATAGTTCTACATTGCCCTCAATTCTTAAAATGTTGCAGCATTTTTAAATCCGATTCCGACCTTTCAACCATCCACACACACTACTCTCCCCATATATCAAACACAAAATATGTTTTACCTTTCTCAAAATTTAAAAATTTTCCAGAGTTTCCCAGCATTTTCTCCCCATTGACAATGATTGGACATTATACAATCTCTTGCAAATCCCACATCTGATTTGAACTGTTCCACACTTTGCTCACCCTGGATATTCAAGCCTTTGAGGTCACTTTTTTTTAAAAATAAAATCCGGTTTACCCAGAATTCCCCGTCTTCCGGGACATTTTGCCCATTAAAAATGAGTAGGCCAATTTCCAAACACGCACAACTTCCACATTTCTCACCCGATTCGAAATGTTCCACCATCCACACACTCCACTCACCTTTTCCTGAAATTTGAGGAATTCTGAAATACCCATTCTTAATTCAAACTGTTACTACGTCAACATGTTTCAACCGATTCCAAAAATTCCAACACCAAGCCATTAATATCATCCATCCATCCATTTTCTACCGCTTATTCCCTTCGGGGTCGCGGGGGGCGCTGGAGCCTATCTCAGCTACAATCGGGCGCCATTACTATCATCTCAGACAATTGCGCTAGTATCAATATTTTCAAAAATTCCTGTTTTTCCCAGGAAATCCCATTCAACTGAATGGACATATTCGTAGTTCGACAACGCCCTAAATTCTGCAAATTTTGCGTCGTTTTTAAACCCGATTCCGACCTTTCAACCATCCGCACGCACTACTTATCTGATATATTCAACGCAAAACATGATTTCCCGTTCCCCAAATTGCTGGTTTTTCTCCCCATTGACAATGAATGGGCATTATACAATCCACTGCATATCCCACCTTTCTCATCTGATTTCCACCATTCACACACTCCACTCACCCCGCACATTCAAGCCAGCATGTTTCCCGGTTCCGAAAATTCCCTGATTACCCAGAATTTCCCTCCATTGAAAATGAATGGGCAATATACAAACCTCAACGGATTGGAACTGTTCCAACGTTTACACACCCCACTCACCATGGACATTCAAGCATTTCAGTTCAATGGGTGCGTATCGGCAGCTTGCACACATAGGGCATTTCCTATTGTAGTTCATCATGAAGTTGTATACCAAATAGAAGTTCATGATGCTCTTAATCTGCTCAGCGGACAGAACCACACCTCTGTAGTCCATAATCCTAATCTTCTTTCAGGGGACTTAATCTGGGTTCATTTTGATCTGACACTCCTAAATTAGCCAAAGTGCTATTTATTGTATATTCATATTTGACGCCGGTTACTGTGGAAACCTGATTTTGGAGTTTAACCAATAGTTTATTGGGGAAAAGTGTCTTATGTGTGACGTCAGTAAAAATGACTCAACATCAGATCAGTGGGCATCTGACGGATTAGTTCCTCAAATACTAATTAACAAATAGTAAAATAAGGATAGCATTGATAGCAAAAACTATAGAACTAAGAATGGAACTTTTTGCGACACAGGTAAAGGTCTAATAGAAATACAATAAATTACAATGGTGCTTCCTTTTATGAGTACGGTAGTTTAAGATACAAGATTTCTCTCGTTTTTTTGTTATGGTTTAAATTGGGAGCTTAAATTAAAAACAAATCTGGAGATGTACCAGTTTGGATGAGATGCTAGCTGACCAGAGTTGTGACTCTTCCACGCACAGCTATGGGGACTACTGTAGGGTTGTACGGTATACCTAATGAATGAAAAATGATACTATACTGCCTCTGAAAAATACCGGTATTTTTTTTTTAAACGGGCATGACGACATGTTATTTGGTTACAATATAACTAAAACTATTCATACTTACTAAACAGTCCCATGTGTGATGTCTGTAGGAGTGTTCTTAAGCATATTTCTACGTGCTATCGTAATGTAATCAAGCTAGCGCGGGGGGGGGGGGGGGGGGTTACTAGGATGACAGGGGATGCAAAACAATAACATACCCATTATTTACTATTTTCAATTATATCTCAATTCTGTACGCTGCTGCTGGAATTGTATTTTTCCTGAGGGAATCAATAAAGTACTATCTATCTATCCATCTACCAAAACGTCAACGTGGAGTTATTGAGTGTGTTTAGCTGATTGGAGAGCTAGCTTGCGCAGCAAGTGGCTCCATGACCATGACTTCTGTTTCGTTTGATCAGCCATTTTACTGCCGTGTTACAGACACCATTTGGAAACAATTAAGGTATGTAAATAAACACTTTGTGCAAATAACTCTTTTCACAACGTACATATCTGCGGCATATAATGTTATATATATGGAAAAATATAGTATTTTACTAACATTTTGTGGGTGTGGCTTGCATACCGGTATGCTCTATAGTCCAGAAAATACGGTAAATATATTTATATATTACATATATTATTTGCACACTATTGACCAGTGATGCACCGAACATTTGGCCGCCAGCCAAACAAAGAGTTGGCTCACTGAAACAGCGCTGCTGAAATCGTATTTTCCACTTTGCACAAATGAATGACATAGCTGGACCTAAGATGAGGTCAAAATGGCAATCAGGTGCCATCATGTGTGCGGGGAAAGACGCAGTCTGTCAGCCAAAGTGGATATGTCATCACAACATTCGGTTGCGGAGAGCAAAGTCTTTTTTCCAGCGGCCGAAGTTTCGGTGCATCACTTGTGAATAGTGCGCAGATAATAGGCTATTTGTAATATAGGAATGTATATTTACATTCTGAAGAAATAGCCATCGTTGAAGGACCAGCATTGACTCTGTGGGGTATTTGCGTAAATGAGTTCAAAAATAAAGTGGATGTAGATCTACTTAACAGCCATAAAAGATTACAACTAGAGATGTCCGATAATATCGGCCTGTTGATATTATCCGCCGATAAATGCTTTCAAATTTAATATCAGAAATTATCGGTATCGCTTTTTTTTATTATCGGTATTGTTTTTTTTAAAAAAACTAAATCAACATAAAAAACCCAAGATACACTTACAATTAGTGCACATTAGTTCCCCTCCATTTTTCTGCATTCTTTCGTATCTCAAGTTATCATGACGTATATGTATTGTTGCATTTGAACAATTGTATTGTTGATAATAAAGGTAAAGTATTGGTATTGTTTATTATCAATAGCACTATTTCTATTGGTATTCATATTGCTCCATTTTTAGTGTAATAATGCTCATTGTCATTTCTGTATTATTTTCGCTAACTGCTTATTTGCTATCACTTTTACCATCATATTTGTACATGTCCTATTTGCTGATGTTGCTCTATTGTTGTTGTTGTTATTGTTGTGTTTGTTGTTGTTTTTGTCTCTCTGTCTAATCCCCCTCTTGTCCCCACAATTCCCCCCTCTGTCTTCCTTTTTTCCTCTCTCTATCCCCTCCTGCTCCGGCCCGGCTGCACCAAATGATAATATAAATACATTTAATAAAGTCAAAATACAAATAAGGCAACAAGAGAAGTATCCTACACTTCTCTTTTGTAAAGTCAATCTGAACAGCCGATATGATCATCTACATCTACTATATGATCATCTACATCTACTATATGATCATCTACATCTACTATATGATCATCTACATCTACTATATGATCATCTACATCTACTATATGATCATCTACATCTACTATATGATCATCTACATCTACTATATGATCATCTACATCTACTATATGATCATCTACATCTACTATATGATCATCTACATCTACTATATGATCATCTACATCTACTATATGATCATCTACATCTACTATATGATCATCTACATCTACTATATGATCATCTACATCTACTATATGATCATCTACATCTACTATATGATCATCTACATCTACTATATGATCATCTACATCTACTATATGATCATCTACATCTACTATATGATTTGCCTGAGAAGCTGGGCAGGACATTATAAAAATAAAAAAATAAAACAAAAAAACAACAATAAGTGCACCATTCATTCACACTCATTCACACTAAAGCGTTGTTTCTTTCTGTTATTTATATTCTGGTTCCTACATTATATATCAATTAGGGCTGCAACAACTAATCGATTAAATCGATTAAATAAAATAGTTGGCGATTAATTTAGTTATCAATTCGTCGGATCTATGCTATGCGCAGAGGCAATTTTTATTTTTTTTATAAACCTTTATTTATAAACTGCAACATGTACAAACAGCTGAGAAACAATAATCAAAATAAGTATGGTGCCAGTATGCTGTTTTTTTCCAATAAAATACTGGAAAGGATAGAAATGTACTTTCTCCTTTATCCGATTATTAATCGATTAATCGAAGTAATAATCGACAGATTAATCGATTATCAAATTAATCGTTAGTTGCAGCCCTAATATCAATATATATCAATACAGTCTGCAAGGGATACAGTCCGTAAGCACACATGATTGTGCGTGCTGCTGCTCCACTAATAGTACTAACCTTTAACACTTCATTTGACTCATTTTCATTAATTACTAGTTTCTATGTAACTGTTTTTATATTGTTTTACTTTCTTTTTTATTCAAGAATTTTTTTTAAATTTATTTATCTTATTTTATTTTATAATTTTTTTTAAAAAGGACCTTATCTTCACCATACCTGGTTGTCCAAATTAGGCAGAATAATGTGTTAATTCCACCACTGTATATATCGGTATCGGTAATTAAGAGTTGGACAATATCGGACATCCCTAATTAGAACCCTGCTAAATATATTACAGTTTGGACACACATGTTTTATACTATTTTTACATGGCGTTAATTGTTGGTGTTTTCCCTCAAATCCTCAGTGCAATGCCGTCTTCTGTATTTGCTTTGTTTTTTCTCAATAGTGCTTTTTTGATTTGAACAGCACTTTGTTTGCCACTTGCCCGTGTATGAAAAGTGGTGAATAAAGTGTGTATTGAGTGTTGTCACTGGTGTTAGTCAACATAATCCATCCATGTGCGCTAATGAAGCACATGTAAAACAACAAGCGCAGGCAGGACCATGTGTTGCTTCCTCTCCACAGACTGTAAGCCTGTCTGCTGGGAGGGAGGGAGCATATGGCCGCGCCTAAGAGCATTATTAGTGTACCAAGCAGGTTCCACAGCAGCAAGGTGGCGCTAACAGGAGGGGGCACAAGTACACGTGTTAATGGCCAAGAAGTTTTCTGATGGCTGCAGCTGCTAAGACGGCTGCGGGGGGTTGATTCCCACCTCCTGGGAAAAGAGTAAGCCGCGCTAAGACGGAGGTTTGGGTGTGTATGCTGGCACGGGAGATCATCTCTGCCTTCAATACGTGGCTGACTGATGTTTTCTTGTTCAAACAAGCGGATTCATTAAAAGCAGAGATGGACGCTTGTGTGAATTCAGCAGACAGCCCATCTGTGGGCTGGGAGCTTAGGGCTAAACGCTTCATTACGCTTTATGGACTGCGCCGCCATTGTGCTCTTAAGGGGCAGCGTAAATAAAGCCAGTCAGGAGGGGGAGAGAACTGGCGACCGGCGAGGGGAAATTGACATTTTTCTGCCTCTGAGAACCTGTTGCTTTGCGACAAAGCTTCCTTTAATGTGACCTCCCCATCCCAGTCCCGAGCGTTTGCCAAGCAAACACCAGCTTTCTCACAAACTCCGCTAACCCTTTGCGGGGAATAAATGCTTCCGATAAGCAGCAGCCATCATATAAATGGGATCGATTATATCTGGACAGCTGAATACGGAACCCTATCATTTAGACCAGGGGTCACCAACCTTTTTGAAAGCAAGAGCTACTTCTTGGGTAGTGATTAATGCGAAGGGCTACCAGTTTGATACACACTTCAATAAATTGCCAGAAATAGCCAATTTGCTCAATTTAACTTTAACTCTATGTTATTATTAAACATCAATGATATTTACACTTAATTAATCAGTTTAAAAGAGGAAAAACACAAAAAAAATGACAATTAATTTTGAAACATAGTTTCTCTTCAATTTCGACTCTTTAAAATTCAAAATTCAACCGAAAAAAAGAAGAGAAAAACTAGCTAATTCGAATCTTTTTTGAAAAAATTAAAAAAAAGAATTTATGGACCGTCATTAGTAATTTTTCCTGATTAAGATTAATTTTAGAATTTTGATGACATGTTTTAAAAAGATTAAAATCCAATCTACACTTTGTTAGAATATATAACAAATTGGACCAAGCTATATTTCTAACAAAGACAAATCATTATTTCTTCTAGATTTTCCAGAACAAAAATTTTAAAAGAAATTCAAAAGACTTTGAAATAAGATTTAAATTTGATTCTACAGATTTTCTAGATTTGCCAGAATATTTTTTTTGAATTTTAATCATAATAAGTTTGAAGAAATATTTCACAAATATTCTTCGTTGAAAAAAGAGAAGCTAAAATGAAGAATTAAATTAAAATGTATTTATTATTCTTTACAATAAAAACAATAAATTTACTTGAACATTGATTTAAATTGTCAGGAAAGAAAAGGAAGGAATTTAAAAGGTAAAAAGGTATATGTGTTTAAAAATCCTAAAATCATTTTTAAGGTTGTATTTTCTCTAAAATTGTCTTTCTGAAAGTTATAAGAAGCAAAGTAAAACAATTAATGAATTTATTTAAACAAGTGAAGACCAAGTCTTTAAAATATTTTCTTGGATTTTCAAATTCTATTTGAGTTTTGTCTCTCTTAGAATTAAAAATGTCGGGCAAAGCGAGACCAGCTTGCTAGTAAATAAATAACATTTAAAAAATAGAGGCAGCTCACTGGTAAGTGCTGCTATTTTTAGAACAGGCCAGGGGGCTACTCATCTGGTCCTTACGGGCTACCTGGTGCCCGCGGGCACCGCGTTGGTGACCCCTGATTTAGACTATGAATGTCCAAACCTTTTGACTGGGGGGCCGCACCGGCCTTAAAAAATGTGGCCGAGGGCCGAAAGCCAAGTGCACGCAAAGTAACAACTACTTTTTTCTGCGCCATGACTAGGGAAGGTTGTTTGGATGGGGTCATATAAATGAATGCTGTGCATGCTTTACAATGAATAGTCACTGACTTGAGTTACTTTTGTTTTTGGTGACAAAATGGCTGTCAATTTGCTGGAAGTTTGTATATGATATGAAAACAGAGGTCAAGTTCTAGGACTTGTGCCAGCTCGCGGGCCGTAGTTTGAACACCTCTGATTTAGACACTCCATGGTGTGAATGGCATCTGTGGTGCCCCCAATGGGTTGTTTAAATGCTTTTGTAAGTCAAACTGCAAAACCCAATCCAGTACTTTGTTGGCCTCGACCGAATCCCAAAGGTCCTACCAATTGGCGTAAAATCCAACAAAAATGTGCTAGCTTGATGCTAATATACATTGGCTTTGCTATTGACATGCTACTGATTAGCATTGGTGATTTTACATGGCGATTTCTACACCAACATATGTGTTAATGAAAAGTACAACTAAGATGCACGTTACAGTCCAACAGCTGCTGAGTAATAAGTACAATACTTACAGTATTAACACTTTTTAGGGCACAACAGACAAATAAACTACTGCCATCTAATGTCTTGGACTTGGAACTGCAATTGCAACTTAGTGTGATAGCTGCAAATGAAATGTGATAATAAAACAAGATATATTGACTAGAAATGTGACGATTGTGAAGGAATCGGGTCTCTTGAACGGTTCCTTTAAGTGAACGATGAGAACCGATACGTTGTTGCGAGCCGTTTGTTTAGGAGTTGCTTTTTAAGGACATGCATATACGACGTCAGCAATTGCCCATCTGAACAGTGACTGGGCTAGAAATGATTCAAAGAAAACTTAGCAACATTTGGATTAATTTCATAGTTATGGTATTAATTTATTTCAAACATTCATTCTTTTTATGTATTCCTTTATTTATTTGTCTGTTTGTTTTTATTTGTATTTGTTCATACTTTATATATTCAAATATAAATACATAAATACATTTTATTGTTCCCTTTTTTGGTATTTTTTCTGTATTGTTAAAATTCTCTTGTGTATTTTATTTTTTTTAGACGAGGGAGAATTCAAATTCAAAAATTTGAAACTCAAGTCAGTGACTATTAATTGCATTTCCATGCACAGCATTTACCCGTATGACCCCATCCAAACAACCTTCCCTAGTCATGGCGCAGAGTATAAAAATAGTGATGTCGCAGTGAAACTATGAGGATTAATGCAACACCTTAAAGAATGTTTATAATGAAAACAAAACAAAAATAAAATGATAGTCAATATTTCAGAATAAATTCCACCAATAGCGCAATATTAGTTTAAATTGTATTTATTATGACCCACACTGCGACCAATGATTTGTAAGACATGCTAACATGCATGTAATATATACACTATATGTTCTAAAGCCTGTAAACATCAAACAATCAATGATTTATGGACAATACACCGGCTCTTTTATATAGTGAATTAAGCTGTGCGAGAAATTTCAAGTTAGCCCGACTTACGGGGTCAAATTTTGGGTTTAAACAACGTGACTATTTGTTTGTCAGAAAAATAAATACATGGGCAACGTTTTGACAATAGTTCACCTTTTTGTGTGCAGAGCTTGAGCAGTCCTAAAGACTGTCGTCCATGTTTGGCGTTTTATAGGCCGGTGCTGAACGCAGCTCACAACACACAAACAAAGCAAATATACCACTCCTGGGACCAACTCAAAAGCCATCGGTGGAAAAGTCCCAAACAGTAAACAATAACATGACGTGCTAAGTTGAAGAGAGAAAACATAGTAAAAAGTGCAGCCTTTTATTTCTCCTGCCTGAAGCTATTTAGGTAAAGAGGGCATGACGCCTAACGAGGAGCGAGCACAGAGAACATCTGATTGCAAACAACTTGTCTGCTTTAGCAAAAACAAAAATAATGCCAGCTAGCTACTAATATGACGCACATAAAAACAATCTTCCGCAAGGATTAGAATTTATTTAACTGCCCGACATTCTTTTTTCGACCACCTAATTAGCAGCTGTGTAAAAAACCTGGTATTTAGCCAGCCCACTAACAGTTAAAGAGGCCATTCATGCTATTGTCTGCGGTCATGTTTGTGTCTTCTTCCATAAAAGTCACAAGCATTAGAAACTACACCAACATTCTGTCTTTATATAATCCACTGAGTAGGACAAATGCAATAGAAAGAGTGAGGGACGTGGACACCACATGGAGACTTACTAGGACTTCTCTTTAATAAAGAGGACGACATGCATGTCAGTGAGCCCTCAGGACGCTCTCACCACATACACAAACACACTGTAAAGCACAACAATAATAGTGTGGATAGTTGGAACACACTGCAAAGCACAACAATAATAGTGTGGATAGTTGTAACACACTGCAAAGCACAACAATAATAGTGTGGATAGTTGTAACACACTGTAAAGCACAACAATAATAGTGTGGATAGTTGTAACGCACTGCAAAGCACAACAATAATAGTGTGGATAGTTGTAACACACTGCAAAGCACAACAATAATAGTGTGGATAGTTGTAACACACTGTAAAGCACAACAATAATAGTGTGGATAGTTGTAACACACTGCAAAGCACAACAATAATAGTGTGGATAGTTGTAACACACTGCAAAACACAACAATAATAGTGTGGATAGTTGTAACACACTGTAAAGCACAACAATAATAGTGTGGATAGTTGTAACACACTGCAAAACACAACAATAATAGTGTGGATAGTTGTAACACACTGCAAAGCATAACAATAATAGTGTGGATAGTTTGAACACACTGCAAAGCACCAGTGGACAATAACAATAATAGTGTGGATAGTTGTAACACACTGCAAAGCACCAGTGGACAATAACAATAATAGTGTGGATAGTTGTAACACACTGGAGAGCACCAGTGGACAATAACAATAATAGTGTGGATAGTTGTAACACACTGCAAAGCACCAGTGGACAATAACAATAATAGTGTGGATAGTTGTAACACACTGGAGAGCACCAGTGGACAATAACAATAATAGTGTGGATAGTTGTAACACACTGGAGAGCACCAGTGGACAATAACAATAATAGTGTGGATAGTTGTAACACACTGCAAAGCACCAGTGGACAATAACAATAATAGTGTGGATAGTTGTAACACACTGGAGAGCACCAGTGGACAATAACAATAATAGTGTGGATAGTTGTAACACACTGGAGAGCACCAGTGGACAATAACAATAATAGTGTGGATAGTTGTAACACACTGGAGAGCACCAGTGGACAATAACAATAATAGTGTGGATAGTTGTAACACACTGGAGAGCACCAGTGGACAATAACAATAATAGTGTGGATAGTTGTAACACACTGCAAAGCACCAGTGGACAATAACAATAATAGTGTGGATAGTTGTAACACACTGGAGAGCACCAGTGGACAATAACAATAATAGTGTGGATAGTTGTAACACACTGGAGAGCACCAGTGGACAATAACAATAATAGTGTGGATAGTTGTAACACACTGGAGAGCACCAGTGGACAATAACAATAATAGTGTGGATAGTTGTAACACACTGCAAAGCACCAGTGGACAATAACAATGATAGTGTGGATAGTTGTAACACACTGGAGAGCACCAGTGGACAATAACAATAATAGTGTGGATAGTTGTAACACACTGCAAAGCACCAGTGGACAATAACAATGATAGTGTGGATAGTTGTAACACACTGGAGAGCACCAGTGGACAATAACAATAATAGTGTGGATAGTTGTAACACACTGCAAAGCACCAGTGGACAATAACAATAATAACGTGGATAGTTGTAACACACTGCAAAGCACCAGTGGACAATAACAATAATAATGTGGATAGTTGTAACACACTGGAGAGCACCAGTGGACAATAACAATAATAGTGTGGATAGTTGTAACACACTGGAGAGCACCAGTGGACAATAACAATAATAGTGTGGATAGTTGTAACACACTGGAGAGCACCAGTGGACAATAACAATAATAGTGTGGATAGTTGTAACACACTGGAGAGCACCAGTGGACAATAACAATAATAGTGTGGATAGTTGTAACACACTGGAGAGCACCAGTGGACAATAACAATAATAGTGTGGATAGTTGTAACACACTGCAAAGCACCAGTGGACAATAACAATGCTAGTGTGGATAGTTGTAACACACTGGAGAGCACTAGTGGACAATAACAATAATAGTGTGGATAGTTGTAACACACTGCAAAGCACCAGTGGACAATAACAATGATAGTGTGGATAGTTGTAACACACTGGAGAGCACCAGTGGACAATAACAATAATAGTGTGGATAGTTGTAACACACTGCAAAGCACCAGTGGACAATAACAATAATAACGTGGATAGTTGTAACACACTGCAAAGCACCAGTGGACAATAACAATAATAATGTGGATAGTTGTAACACACTGGAGAGCACCAGTGGACAATAACAATAATAGTGTGGATAGTTGTAACACACTGGAGAGCACCAGTGGACAATAACAATAATAGTGTGGATAGTTGTAACACACTGGAGAGCACCAGTGGACAATAACAATAATAGTGTGGATAGTTGTAACACACTGGAGAGCACCAGTGGACAATAACAATAATAGTGTGGATAGTTGTAACACACTGGAGAGCACCAGTGGACAATAACAATAATAGTGTGGATAGTTGTAACACACTGGAGAGCACCAGTGGACAATAACAATAATAGTGTGGATAGTTGTAACACACTGGAGAGCACCAGTGGACAATAACAATGATAGTGTGGATAGTTGTAACACACTGGAGAGCACCAGTGGACAATAACAATAATAGTGTGGATAGTTGTAACACACTGGAGAGCACCAGTGGACAATAACAATAATAGTGTGGATAGTTGTAACACACTGCAAAGCACCAGTGGACAATAACAATAATAGTGTGGATAGTTGTAACACACTGGAGAGCACCAGTGGACAATAACAATAATAGTGTGGATAGTTGTAACACACTGCAAAGCACCAGTGGACAATAACAATAATAGTGTGGATAGTTGTAACACACTGGAGAGCACCAGTGGACAATAACAATAATAGTGTGGATAGTTGTAACACACTGGAGAGCACCAGTGGACAATAACAATAATAGTGTGGATAGTTGTAACACACTGGAGAGCACCAGTGGACAATAACAATAATAGTGTGGATAGTTGTAACACACTGCAAAGCACCAGTGGACAATAACAATAATAGTGTGGATAGTTGTAACACACTGGAGAGCACCAGTGGACAATAACAATAATAGTGTGGATAGTTGTAACACACTGCAAAGCACCAGTGGACAATAACAATAATAACGTGGATAGTTGTAACACACTGCAAAGCACCAGTGGACAATAACAATAATAATGTGGATAGTTGTAACACACTGGAGAGCACCAGTGGACAATAACAATAATAGTGTGGATAGTTGTAACACACTGGAGAGCACCAGTGGACAATAACAATAATAGTGTGGATAGTTGTAACACACTGGAGAGCACCAGTGGACAATAACAATAATAGTGTGGATAGTTGTAACACACTGCAAAGCACCAGTGGACAATAACAATAATAGTGTGGATAGTTGTAACACACTGGAGAGCACCAGTGGACAATAACAATAATAGTGTGGATAGTTGTAACACACTGGAGAGCACCAGTGGACAATAACAATAATAGTGTGGATAGTTTTAACACACTGCAAAGCACCAGTGGACAATAACAATAACAGTGTGGATAGTTGTAACACACTGGAGAGCACCAGTGGACAATAACAATAATAGTGTGGATAGTTGTAACACACTGGAGAGCACCAGTGGACAATAACAATAATAGTGTGGATAGTTGTAACACACTGGAGAGCACCAGTGGACAATAACAATAATAGTGTGGATAGTTGTAACACACTGGAGCGCACCAGTGGACAATAACAATAATAGTGTGGATAGTTGTAACACACTGCAAAGCACCAGTGGACAATAACAATGCTAGTGTGGATAGTTGTAACACACTGGAGAGCACTAGTGGACAATAACAATAATAGTGTGGATAGTTGTAACACACTGGAGAGCACCAGTGGACAATAACAATAATAGTGTGGATAGTTGTAACACACTGCAAAGCACCAGTGGACAATAACAATAATAGTGTGGATAGTTGTAACACACTGGAGAGCACCAGTGGACAATAACAATGATAGTGTGGATAGTTGTAACACACTGGAGAGCACCAGTGGACAATAACAATAATAGTGTGGATAGTTGTAACACACTGCAAAGCACCAGTGGACAATAACAATAATAATGTGGATAGTTGTAACACACTGCAAAGCACCAGTGGACAATAACAATAATAGTGTGGATAGTTGTAACACACTGGAGAGCACCAGTGGACAATAACAATAATAGTGTGGATAGTTGTAACACACTGGAGAGCACCAGTGGACAATAACAATAATAGTGTGGATAGTTGTAACACACTGGAGAGCACCAGTGGACAATAACAATGATAGTGTGGATAGTTGTAACACACTGGAGAGCACCAGTGGACAATAACAATAATAGTGTGGATAGTTGTAACACACTGGAGTGCACCAGTGGACAATAACAATAATAGTGTGGATAGTTGTAACACACTGGAGAGCACCAGTGGACAATAACAATAATAGTGTGGATAGTTGTAACACACTGCAAAGCACCAGTGGACAATAACAATAATAATGTGGATAGTTGTAACACACTGCAAAGCACCAGTGGACAATAACAATAATAGTGTGGATAGTTGTAACACACTGGAGAGCACCAGTGGACAATAACAATAATAGTGTGGATAGTTGTAACACACTGGAGAGCACCAGTGGACAATAACAATAATAGTGTGGATAGTTGTAACACACTGGAGAGCACCAGTGGACAATAACAATAATAGTGTGGATAGTTGTAACACACTGGAGAGCACCAGTGGACAATAACAATGATAGTGTGGATAGTTGTAACACACTGGAGAGCACCAGTGGACAATAACAATAATAGTGTGGATAGTTGTAACACACTGGAGTGCACCAGTGGACAATAACAATAATAGTGTGGATAGTTGTAACACACTGCAAAGCACCAGTGGACAATAACAATAATAGTGTGGATAGTTGTAACACACTGGAGAGCACCAGTGGACAATAACAATAATAGTGTGGATAGTTGTAACACACTGGAGAGCACCAGTGGACAATAACAATAATAGTGTGGATAGTTGTAACACACTGGAGAGCACCAGTGGACAATAACAATAATAGTGTGGATAGTTGTAACACACTGGAGAGCACCAGTGGACAATAACAATAATAGTGTGGATAGTTGTAACACACTGCAAAGCACCAGTGGACAATAACAATGATAGTGTGGATAGTTGTAACACACTGGAGAGCACCAGTGGACAATAACAATAATAGTGTGGATAGTTGTAACACACTGCAAAGCACCAGTGGACAATAACAATAATAGTGTGGATAGTTGTAACACACTGCAAAGCACCAGTGGACAATAACAATAATAGTGTGGATAGTTGTAACACACTGGAGAGCACCAGTGGACAATAACAATAATAGTGTGGATAGTTGTAACACACTGGAGAGCACCAGTGGACAATAACAATAATAGTGTGGATAGTTGTAACACACTGGAGAGCACCAGTGGACAATAACAATAATAGTGTGGATAGTTGTAACACACTGGAGAGCACCAGTGGACAATAACAATAATAGTGTGGATAGTTGTAACACACTGCAAAGCACCAGTGGACAATAACAATAATAGTGTGGATAGTTGTAACACACTGGAGAGCACCAGTGGACAATAACAATAATAGTGTGGATAGTTGTAACACACTGGAGAGCACCAGTGGACAATAACAATAATAGTGTGGATAGTTTTAACACACTGCAAAGCACCAGTGGACAATAACAATAACAGTGTGGATAGTTGTAACACACTGGAGAGCACCAGTGGACAATAACAATAATAGTGTGGATAGTTGTAACACACTGGAGAGCACCAGTGGACAATAACAATAATAGTGTGGATAGTTGTAACACACTGCAAAGCACCAGTGGACAATAACAATAATAGTGTGGATAGTTGTAACACACTGGAGAGCACCAGTGGACAATAACAATAATAGTGTGGATAGTTGTAACACACTGGAGAGCACCAGTGGACAATAACAATAATAGTGTGGATAGTTGTAACACACTGGAGAGCACCAGTGGACAATAACAATAATAGTGTGGATAGTTTTTGTGTTTCCAATTTAGAAGGTCGGGCTGGGATTTGGATAAAATGTCCTCAAATGTGTTGGTAATTATCAAAGACTCTGCACATGGACAATGTATGCACACTTAAAAGCACCAGTACATACATAGTTATTATTATTATTATATTATGTTATTATTATTATAATACATAGTGAACAATCACCATAGTAAAAGTGCGGTTAGTTTATGTGTAAACATCTTAGCAGGTTCGGCAGCAATATTTGGATTAAGTAAAAAAATATGTATGTACAGTATATTAGGGCTGCAACAACTAATCGATTAAAATTGCTGATTAATTTAGTCATCGATTCGTTGGATCTATGTTATGCGCATGCACAAAGGCAATTTTTTTTTTTTTTTTTTTAATAAACCTTTATTAATAAACTGCAACATGTACAAACAGCTGAGAAACAATAATCAAGATAAGTATGGTGCCAGTATGCTGGTTTTTTTCAATAAAATACTGGAAAGGATAGAAATGTAGTTTGTCTCTTTTATCTGATTATTAATCGATTAATCGAAGTAATAATCGACAGATTAATCGATTATCAAATGAATCGTTAGTTGCAGCCCTAATATATATATATATATATATATATATATATATATATATATATATATATATATATATATATATATATATATATATATATATATATATATATATATATATATATATATATATATATATATATATAACATGTTTAGTGAACGTGAGGGGGGACATAGCTTGAGGAGAGAACTCAATTTTAAAATTCAGATGAGAAATTCCACCATGAAAAGTTTTCGCATTTCCATCACAGGTGTCAAGTTGTGGAACAATCTGAGTGAAGTACATAAGCAAAGTCCAAGCATCAATGTTTTTAAAAGAATGTACACAAATATATTGTTCACAGGATATAGTGAACTGCACTAAGAGTCAGTAGGTTTGTATGTGTATGTATATGTATACTATGTATGTGTCACATTCATAGTTACTTGTTAAATGTGTGTTGTAGATATATATATATATATATATGTACATACTTATATATGTATATGTATTTATATGACATAACATTTTTATATACTATTATTATTATTATAATTAAACATACAGTAAGTAATAAGAGGGGTGGGAGAACATACGTTTTTACTTCTTCTCACTCCTTTTCGGATATGTTTACATTAATGTTTATTTTCATTTCTTGTTTCTTTTGCTTTTTATTATTACTATTATTATTATTATTATTATTGTTTTTGTTATTCATTCTTGAATGGCTTTTTTGTTGTTTTTTTCAAAATGTGTTGTTTTTGTTTTGTCTACTTATTCAAAATAAACATGAATGAAATGAAATGAAATATATATATATATATATATATATATATATATATATATATATATATATATATATATATATATATATATATATATATATATATATATATATATATGTGTGTATATATGTCTCTATTTATATATGTATATATATACACATACTGTATATACACACATACTGTATATACATATATAAACACATACACATATATATACAAACATAATTATATATATATATACACATATATTTATTAACATATATATACACACACACACACACATATATATACATATATATACACACACACATACATGTATATATAAATATATATATATATACATAGTGCGTCAGTAGCCAAAGAAGGAGTCTTGTATAAATATTATCAATATTATTATTATTTAAAATGTAATACATTTAGAATATATCCCAAGGATTTACAATATATGAACAATATACAATATAATAATTAAAGATGTATAAATAACCGATTTAAAATGGAATGGTAGCATCTGAACAGTAATTGAATCGTGAGGTGCCCGAAGATTCCCATCTTTAACTTTCACATCATAAATAACCATGTGGTCTAAGAAGCTACATTTCCTTTCCACTTTCTCATGCACTCCAAATCCTAAGAGTTAAAACATGACTTTATTATTTCAAATGAGTTTTCAACAGCCGCTCTCCAAGCATTATTGCCTGCTTCTAGTTACGGTGTCAGGCCTACTTAATAACTCATTGCAGCTTTTACAGTAAACATCAGCTCAAACATTTGCTTGCTTTTATGTAAATAACAGAGCTTTTGTTATTGCAATTGGGATTTTTCCGAGCAGCTGATCTCAAAGCTCCCTTCAAGATGTGGTCGTATGTACTCAGGAATGCAGCAAAGAGCTTTCTGGAACCTTGCAGGATTCCTCCTAAAACACCTGGACCACTTTACTTGCATTTTATGCTTTTCCTGACTCACAACCGGAACTTGACGCAATAATTAGACATCCACCCATATGTTTTTTTACCCATTATTAGTCCTCATTTATTCTTAAATGAACCAAAAATAATAATTGGGCTCCAGCAAAAAGACAACTGTTTTCATGCAGGGAAGACTGGCTGGTACTTAAGCAGTTTACTTCATTAACTATTTAGTTTTCATTTTAACTACCCTAAATTCCAGTCTATAAATTGCTACTTTTTTGCCGCGCTTTGAATCCTGCAGCTAATAAGAAGGTGCGCCTAATTTATGGATTTTTCTTCGCTCATGGCCATAAATCAAAACGTTTTCATAAAATACATGCAAAGAGACAGAAAAGGTGTGTTATTGTTGGTGCTATGGCGCCATATTCTGAACGACTTCGCTCACTGCAGGTGCTGCCATATGAACAACTACATTTGTTTCCCCCGCTGTTTAAAATGTTACAATTATGAAATAAAATGTCATAACTACAAGAAAAAATGTTATAATTACGAGATAAAATGTCACAATTATGAGTTCCAATGTCACAATTGTGAAATGAAACGTTACAATTTTGAGATAAAATGTCAAAATTATGAGTTCCAATGTCACAACTGTGAGATGAAATGTTACAATTTTGAGATAAATGTCATAATTTTGAGATAAAAAGTCATAATCACGAGATAAAATGTCACAATTATGAGATAAAATGTTGCAATTTTGAGATAAATGTCGTAATTACGAGAAAAAATGTCATAATAACGAGATAAAATGTCACAATTATGAGTTCCAATGTCACAATTGTGAGATGAAATGTTACAATTTTGAGATAAATGTCATAATTAGGAGATAAAATGTCACAAGTATGAGATAAAAAGTCAAAATGATTAGATAAAATGTCTCAATTTTGAGATAAATGTCATAATTAGGAGATAAAATGTCAAAATTATGAGACAAAATGTCACAATTTTGAGATAAATGTCATAATTAGGAGATAAAATGTCACAATTATGAGACAAAATGTCACAATTTTGAGATAAATGTCATAATTAGGAGATAAAATGTCACAATTATGAGGCAAAATGTCACAATATTGAGATAAATGTCATAATTAGGAGATAAAAGGTCATAATTGATACAAAAGTCATAATCACGAGATAAAATGTCACAAGTATGAGATAAAAAGTCAAAATGATTAGATAAAATGTCACAATTTTGAGCTAAAATGTCATAATAACGAGATAAAATGTCACAATTATGAGTTCCAATGTCACAATTGTGAGAGGAAATGTCACAATTTTGAGATAAATGTCATAATTAGGAGATAAAATGTCAAAATTATGAGACAAAATGTCACAATTTTGAGATAAATGTCATAATTAGGAGATAAAATGTCAAAATTATGAGACAAAATGTCACAATTTTGAGATAAATGTCATAATTAGGTGATAAAATGTCACAATTATGAGACAAAATGTCACAATTTTGAGATAAATGTCATAATTAGGAGATAAAATGTCACAATTATGAGACAAAATGTCACAATTTTGAGATAAATGTCATAATTAGGAGATAAAAGGTCATAATTGATACAAAAGTCATAATCACGAGATAAAATGTCACAAGTATGAGATAAAAAGTCAAAATGATTAGATAAAATGTCACAATTTTGAGATAAAATGTCATAATAACGAGATAAAATGTCACAATTATGAGTTCCAATGTCACAATTGTGAGAGGAAATGTTACAATTTTGAGATAAATGTCATAATTAGGAGATAAAATGTCAAAATTATGAGACAAAATGTCACAATTTTGAGATAAATGTCATAATTAGGAGATAAAAGGTCATAATTGATATTAAAGTCATAATCACGAGATAAAATGTCACAAGTATGAGATAAAAAGTCAAAATGATTAGATAAAATGTCACAATTTTGAGATAAAATGTCATAATAACGAGATAAAATTTTACAATTATGAGATAAAATGTCATAATTACGAGATACAAATGTTAAGTAATGAGATAACAAAATTCAAAATGATGTGATAAACAGTTATAATTGTGAAGCAAAAAGTCAAAACGTTCTTTATTCCTATAAATGTTCTTTATTCCTATAAATGTACTATATTCCTATAAATGTTCTACATTCCTTCAAATGTTCAATATTCCTATAAATGTTCTTTATTCCTATAAATGTACTATATTCCTATAAATGTTCTATATTCCTTCAAATGTTCTATATTCCTATAAATGTTCTATATTCCTATGGATGTTCTTTATTCCTATAAATGTTCTATATTGTTGGCTGCTTGGAAACAAAAGGTTGCTGCCTGACAATAAACATCTCCTCATTTCAACTTTACTATTTCATCAATTTGACTTTCTTATCTTATCATGTTGACTTTTTGCTTCACAATTATAACTTTTTATCACATCATTTTGAATTTTATCTCATTATTTTACATTTTTATCTCGTAATTATGACATTTTATCTCCCAATTGTAACATTTTATCTCATAATTGTAACATTTTATCTCGTAACTGTAACATTTTATCTCGCAATTATGACATTTTATCTCAAAATTGTGACATTTTATCTCATAATTTTGACATTTTATCTCATAATTACATACGTGTACGTACGTACTGTGTATGTACGTACACGTACACATACATACATATACACACAAGTTTTACACACACACACACATATATATATATATATATATATATATATATATATATATATATATGTGTGTGTGTAAATATATATATATATATATATATATATATATATATATATATATATATATATATATATATATATATATATATATATATATATATATATATATATATATATATATATATATATATCTCGTAATCTCCGGACTATAAGCCGCACCTGACTATAAGCCGCACCAGCTAAATTTAGGGGAAAATACAGATTGCTCCATATATAAGCCGCACCCGACTATAAGGCGCAGGGTTTTGATGTGTAATTACGTAGTATATAGTGTAATTACCGTAGTATATAGTGTAATTAGCGTAGTATATAGTGTAATTAGCGTACCGGTAGTATATAGTGTAATTAGCGTAGTATATAGTGTAATTAGCGTACCGGTAGTATATAGTGTAATTAGCGTAGTATATAGTGTAATTAGCGTAGTATATAGTGTAATTAGCGTAGTATATAGGGGTTCCTGCTACCACGGAGGGGATTGTCGGGACAGAGATGACTGTTTGGGAACACAAAGCGTCCCATTTATTAACTATAAATCTTTCAATCATTCAATCAAACTTTCACATCTTTGACATGGCGAACAGCATTCGTGCAGAGTACAAATAATACAACGCTGCAAAGTAATACAAAGTGCTCGCCTGTACGTTATCAAAATAAGCAGCCTACCGGTATATGAAAAGTCAGTCTTTAATCATTGTGTCATCGTCTTCCTCCTGCGTACTAAAACCACCCAAATCCTCTTCGTCGGTGTCGGAGAAGAACAGGCCGTATATAAGCCGCACCCTTGTATAAGCCGCAGGGACCAGAACCAGGGGGAAAAAGTAGCGGCTTATAGTCCGGAAATTACGGTATATATAAAACACCGGCTGAGTCATAGCCATTACCTCCCTGCTGGACACTCAGCATCAAGGGATGTAATTGGGGGTTAAATCACCAAATGATTCCTGAGCGCGGCCCACGCTGCTGCTCACTGCTCCCCTCACCTCCCAGGGGGTGAACAAGGGGATGGGTCGAATGCAGAGGACACATTTCATTACACCTAGTGTGTGTGTGACAACCATTGCTACTTTAACTTTAATATGTATGTATTAATGAAACTACACAAACACAAGTTTTATAAATATATATATATATATATATATATATATATATATATATATATATATATATATATATATATATATATATATATATATATATATATATATATATATATATATATATATATATATATATATATATATATATATATATATATATGAATAAAACTACACACGCGGCAGTTTTAAGAGTCCAAACGTATCATGTGCTTCCCTCTGGGCTTTAGAGACTAAAAGGTATGTTTCATCTTGTTCTGAGGTCGCTCGCTCACCCTCATCGCATCCCCTAGTTCATTTGTAGTAGTACAAAAAAAAGGTTGATACCAATGTAAGAGAAGGCTGATACTGATAAAGGATAACTAATGTGTCCATGTCCAGCAACATTGGACGTGAGCAGCAGGAGGACATGGTGCTGCTGGGGTGTGACAGGACAGATAGGGGCGGTGTTTGTGGTGGTCCATGCTCCGCTGCAGAGCGGGAGACATGTCTGACAGCGTCCACCTTTCAGGCACGGCGAGGAGAAGCCTTCCCTCCGCCGTCTCGGCCCCAGGCCTCAAAAATGTGAGAAAAACACTGCTGGGTAATTTGGCTTGATTATGGGCTTTTTGATATTTGGATATTCCAAGCCCAGTTCTGCTCGCCGACATTGTGCTGAAATGTCTTGTCAAAATATTTTGGAAGCGTCTAAATCTGGAGTCCATGTGAACAGTGCGAAAAGGCTAAATGAGTATGTTTAGTGGGAGGGCAGCTCTGTCCATGTGGCACACACTTCTGAAGGGAACATCTAAATATAACATCAACAACCCTTACACACACACAGCAAATACACACCAATCAATAATACATATTGATCAGGAAAAGACAATACAACACTATGTGGCCTTTTCACAAAAACATGGCGGAAAAAAAACGCCTTTTGTATGACTTTTTTTTTTTTTTAGATGGACAGTATAACATTAGGAGAATGTTTCCAACCTTGGAACTGTGACATAACCTTGTGTTCATCCATCAAATACACACTCTTTGGGAAGAAGACGCACCAGGAAGGAGACACAATGAGAGTGGACAGATACGGTGTTAACTTTCAATTGCAATCTCTGCTGCGACATGGACAAAAGCATGTGAGGAGGGCCACCGTTTTACAAAAGGCTCCAGACGGCTTGGTCTCATCTACCAACACACACACACACACACACACACACACACACACACACACACACACACACACACACACACACACACACACACACACACACACACACACACACATATATACACATTTATACATATACATATATATAAATATATACTGTATATATACACACACACACACACACACACACACACACACACACACACACACACACACACACACACACACACACACACATATATACACTTTTATACATATACATATATATAAATATATACTGTATATATATATACACACACACACACACACACATGTATTACACATTTATACATATACATATATATAAATATATACTGTATATATACACACACACACACACACACACACACACACACACACACACACACACACACACACACACACACACACACACACACACACATGTATTACACATTTATACATATACATATATATAAATATATACTGTATATATATACACACACACACACACACACACACACATATACATATATACTGTATATATATATACACACACACACACACACACACACACACACACACACACACACACACACACATATATACACATTTATACATATACATGTATAAATATATACTGTATATATATATACACACCCACACACACACACACACATACATATATATATTCATATATATACAGATATATATATTTATATATATATACAAACATATATACATACTGTATATGTGTAAATGTATATACAAATACACAATGTATATAGATATACATATATACAGTTTATATGTATATACATATATACTGTATAAATATATACTGTGCATGTATATATACACATGTATATACTGTACATATATATATATATATATACACACACATGTATATATATATATATATATATATATATATATATATATATATATATATATATATATATATATATATATATATATATATATATATATATATATATATATATATATATACTGTATGCTTGGCACTCAGCATCAAGGGTTGGAATTGGGGGTTAAATCACCAAAATGATTCCTAGACGCGGCCACCGCTGCTGCTCACTGCTCCCCTCACCTCCCAGGGGGTGATCAAGGGTGATGGGTCAAATGCAGAGAATAATTTTGCCACACCTAGTGTGTGTGTGACTATCATTGCTACTTTAACTTAACTTTATATATACACATATATAAACTGTGTATATATATATATATATAAACTGTGTATATATATATATATATAAACTGTGTATATATATATATATATATATATATATATATATATATATATATATATATATATATATATAAAGAACTACCTAAGTCTTAAGAATGATACAAAAGGATTTGTGAGTAGGATATGGTAGCACCAAATGAAGGTTGCCTGATGTGGCTGCAAAGACCCCCTGAAGTGTCCATCAGGAGCCACGGCGACGCCTTTGATCCCAAACCAAACTTTTACTGCTCCCTTCCAGACGCTCATCTGGACTCCATTCAGGCGTGCGACGTGAATGTGAATGGCAACGGCAGCGCTTCTCAGCGAGTCCCAAATACAGAAGATGTCCAGGAATGATCCGGAACCACCCATAGATGATGGCGACCATGCCAGGGGGTGGAAGGTATACTTAGCTGGGACAGCGTGTGATTTGTCCGCTGGTACTCCTTCAACGGGCCTCCCAGCAATAACAAGTTCAGGGTTTATCCACGGCGAGCGGCCCTACCGCCGTATCCAAACAAACCCACCGTGCCTCGCAGTCACTTTTAGGTGGCCAGGCACCCGCTACTTTGCAGGCTAAAAACTCCACAATGGACAACATATATTGCTTGTCCGGCCGCGCAAAACAAGGCGTGGAATCCCAAGAAGTGTTGACATTGCGGTCGGTTTATTACCTTCCTCCCAACTTTGCGTCTCTGGGCCGAAGAACCGGCGCTCGTTAAAATTGTGCAAACCTGTACAAAACCGTGCTAGCCCCCCCAAGTCTCCCCGCCTTACCAGAGTCGCTGGCCGTGATCAGCAGGACGTATTTCCCTCGGGCCTCGCGGTCCAGAGTCTGGGTCAGATCCAGCTGACCGCCGGACGACAAGCTGAAGGCGCCGTCCTCGTTGCCGCCGCTGAGCATGTAGCTGAGCTGACCGTTGGCGCCTTGGTCGTCGTCCCTAGCAACCACCTGGAAGGAAGCCACACAGAAAAATACTAAATACTGATTTTTACTTCCAATAAGATACTGATATTGCAGGTACATATATATAAATACATCAATCAATCAATCAATGTTTAAAATGGCTTCTTTAGAAATGAGCCGGCCCATTGAAATCACCATGGCGATCCGATAGCATCACCATTTCTAGCCTCTATTTGAGCAAAGTTGAATATGTGTGTGTGTGTGTATGTATATATATATATATATATATATATATATATATATATATATATATATATATATATATATATATATATATATACACACATACATACACATATATCTACATACATACTGTATATACATGCACACATACATATATAGATATAAACATACAGATATACATATATACATACATATATACATATATCTACACACTGTAGATATATTTACATGCATATATACATTCACACATTCATATATACATATACACATACATACATATACACATTATATGTATGTATGTCATACCTATATACATATACACAAACACATACATATACACATATGTACATATACTGTATATACATAGACATATATATAATGTACATACATACATACATATATACATATACACATATGTATATATACACATACATACACACATACATTTTCTACCGCTTGTCCCATTTGGGGTATACATACATATACACATGCAGATATATATATACATACCGTAATTTCCGGACTATAAGCCGCACCTGACTATAAGCCGCACCAGCTAAATTTAGGGGAAAATACAGATTGCTCCATATATAAGCCGCACCCGACTATAAGCCGCAGGGTTTTGATGTGTAATTACCGTAGTATATAGGGGTTCCTGCTACCACGGAGGGGATTGTCGGGACAGAGATGACTGTTTGGGAACGCAAAGCGCCCCATTTATTAACAATAAATCTTTCAATCATTCAATCAAACTTTCACATCTTTGACATGGCGAACAGCATTCGTGCAGAGTACAAATAATACAACGCTGCAAAGTAATACAAAGTGCTCGCCTGTACGTTATCAAAATAACCAGCCTACCGGTATATGAAAA
>NC_084758.1:1413655-1501155 GCF_033978785.1 Entelurus aequoreus
ATGATGTAAAGCTAGCATGTAGCTCACATCTTAAAAGGTCATGTTAACATGTAGCTAACCTCACATGATGTCAAAATGCAATGTTAGCGCGTCGCTAACCTAGCATTATGTTAAAATGTAATGTTAGCATGTAGCTCATATAGCTATACTGGCACTGCTAACATTGTCCTGTCCCACTCCTCAATGTACGTTACATTTTATTGTATTGTTTTACATACAATAGTTCTTTTTGAAAGGCATGTTACATGTTAAAATGGTGATGTTTTGAAGGGACCAAGCACCGTTGAAATGGATTTTAATGTATTTCAATGGGCCATTTTCTTTCAAGGTATGAGCTGTGTGATGAAATAAACTGGTATCCAGCAAGTACCACTGTAGTACAATGTATTAATACAATGGCGGTGATATAATGGTACACTACACAAGTACCACTGTAGTACAATGTATTAATACAATGGCGGTGATATAATGGTACACTACACAAGTACCACTGTAGTACAATGTATTAATACAATGGCGGTGATATAATGGTACACTACACAAGTACCACTGTAGTACAATGTAAGTAATACAATGGCGGTGATATAATGGTACACTACACAAGTAACACTGTAGTACAATGTATTAATACAATGGCGGTGATATAATGGTACACTACACAAGTACCACTGTAGTACAATGTATTAATACAATGGCGGTGATATAATGGTACACTACACAAGTACCACTGTAGTACAATGTATTAATACAATGGCGGTGATATAATGGTACACTACACAAGTACCACTGTAGTACAATGTAAGTAATACAATGGCGGTGATATAATGGTACACTACACAAGTACCACTGTAGTACAATGTATTAATACAATGGCGGTGATATAATGGGACACTACACAAGTACCACTGTAGTACAATGTAAGTAATACAATGGCGGTGATATATACTGGTACACTACACAAGTACCACTGTAGTACAATGTATTAATACAATGGCTGTGATATAATGGGACACTACACAAGTACCACTGTAGTACAATGTAAGTAATACAATGGCGGTGATATAATGGTACACTACACAAGTACCACTGTAATAGAATGTAAGTAATACAATGGCGGTGATATAATGGTACACTACACAAGTACCACTGTAATAGAATGTAAGTAACACAATGGCGGTGATATAATGGTACACTACACAAGTACCACTGTAGTACAATGTATTAATACAATGGCTGTGATATAATGGGACACTACACAAGTACCACTGTAGTACAATGTATTAATACAATGGCGGTGATATAATGGTACACTACACAAGTACCACTGTAATAGAATGTAAGTAACACAATGGCGGTGATATAATGGTACACTACACAAGTACCACTGTAATAGAATGTAAGTAATACAATGGCGGTGATATAATGGTACACTACACAAGTACCACTGTAATAGAATGTAAGTAATACAATGGCGGTGATATAATGGTACACTACACAAGTACCACTGTAATAGAATGTAAGTAATACAATGGCGGTGATATAATGGTACACTACACAAGTACCACTGTAATAGAATGTAAGTAATACAATGGCGGTACACTACACAAGTAGTTGTTGAAGTAAGATATCCCACATCTGGACATGAGTGCTGACTGCCTGCTAGCTTAAATTGAGTTTCTACTTTGCTCCCAGGCTTAAATGTGCAGAATTAACTCAACTTGGTGGCTAAATTTGATTTGGAGCAGCCGACCTCCTGTCTGGGTTCACCTTGGAGCTGGTGCTATGAAACTGCAAACAAAGCTGCCAGTGTTTTTACACGGACCTTGGATTAAAAACAGTATTGTGAAGGTTTCCTGGCATCCATTGTTCCGCGTGACAGTGTCAGATATGCCGAAGCGGTGGTGAAATTGTCGCTAAATGCATTATCCACTTCCATTTCCACAAATTGTGCACGCCGCTGAAGATGCAATCTTGTCACCAGCTAAGACCCACAAGGTCCAGCAGCATCATTGAGCATGCGGTATCAGGGGTGTCTAAAGTGCGGCTCATTTTGTGGAATATTCAAATATAAAAGTAGAATAAAAGAGCAAACAGGTGACATTTAATGATAAAAGCTTACAATGTTGACTCTAATAACACAAAGCTGCCATGCAGGCTGTTTTTTTCTCTTTAAAACGTTGCTCAAAAAATAATAATGAATCAAAATCAATGTTATGAATGACTGACTTATTTAAGGTTCCAAGTACTTCACAACATCGGGGCAAATAATTGCATATTTTGTGTTTAGGCCATAAAAAGCAGGGTTGTCATTGACAAAGACAACATACACATTGTATTGACAGATGGACCTAAAGTTGATCGAGAGATTTACTTTGAATGTTGAATAAAAAAGAAAAAAGATAATGATATGACTTAAGGTAGTTTGAATACAGTAATTTTAGTGGGATTTTATTTTAACTGTCAATGCTCAAAAAATATTAAAAATCACAACACTGATTAAAATCAGTGTGAGTTTCTACTTAAAATCAGTGTTGAAATGAATTATTGACCTATTGAAGGCTCCAATTACTTCACATTAAATATTTCACTTAGAAATGTTTTTGGGGTGGGGGGGAATATTGCATATGTTTTGTGTTTGCCATAAAAAACAGGGTTTTCTTTTATAAAAAGGGCTTTTTAAAAATGTTTTTTTTTTTTTATTATTTAAAAAATTAACGGACAGATTTAAAGCTGAAGAATGTGTGTTTTTTGAAAACAACAAAAACACTGTCAATGCTCAAAAAATAATAACTAATTAACATCAATATCGTTATAAATTATTGACCTATTTAAGGTTCTAATTACTTCACTTCAAATATTCTATTTTATAAAATTTGGGGGGAAATTGTTGTGTGTTTGCCATAAAAAACAGGTTTTCTTTAACAAAAGTGTAGTGTGTTTAACATAAAAAAAGGTTTTCTTTAACAAAATTGTTGTGTTTGCCGTAAAAAAACAGGTTTTCTTTAACAAAATTGTTGTGTTTTCCATTAAAAAAATGGTTTTCTTTAACAAAAGTGTTGTGTGTTTAACATAAAAAAAAGGTTTTCTTTAACAAAAGTGTTGTGTGTTTAACATAAAAAAAGGTTTTCTTTAACAAAATTGTTGTGTTTTCCATTAAAAAAATGGTTTTCTTTAACAAAAGTGTTGTGTGTTTAACATAAAAAAAAGCTTTTCTTTAACAAAAGTGTTGTGTGTTTAACATAAAAAAAAAGGTTTTCTTTAACAAAATTGTTGTTTGCCGTAAAAAAACAGGTTTTCTTTAACAAAATTGTTGTGTTTGCCAAAAAAAACAGGTTTTCTTTAACAGAATTGTTGTGTTTTCCATTAAAAAACTGGTTTTCTTTAACAAAAGTGTTGTGTGTTTAACATAAAAAAAGGTTTTCTTTAACAAAATTGTTGTTTGCCGTAAAAAAACAGGTTTTCTTTAACAAAATTGTTGTGTTTGCCAAAAAAAACAGGTTTTCTTTAACCAAATTGTTGTGTGTTTGCCGTAAAAAAACGGGTTTTCTTTAACAAAACATGTTTGTATATGTTTTTTTGGCAGATAAACCTCAGGTTCATTGAGATTTAAGCCTTGTATAATAATTAAAAATAAATACAAAATAACTTATGACTTATTTTTTACATTTTTATGACTGAGACCCTTTTGGGTCCCTGGGAACAACCTTGAAGGGGGCCCTAAAAGTTAAAAAATTAATATATATGTATTTTGGAAAAAAACCTGTCAAAATGGCTGCCGTATGCTTTGCTCTGTATGATCTATAATGTCTAACCTCAGCCCCAATGAGTGGGATGGCTCATGTGGAAAACAAGCGCACCTTCCCACACTGTGGGGGTGCTATTTAAGTGAGCTCTTATCAAAGGCATGAGTGCCGCTTCCACCCCAGTTCACACACAAAGAGCCAGGCGCTCAAAGGGGCGGGGCTTAGGAAGCGCCAACAATGGCCGTGTTTTATTTTGGTGGTGGGAAGGCGGCCATGCTGAATGTAGGTCACAACTTTAGAGCAGAATGGAAAGTTGTTTACCTGATGTTGATCACATGACCTGCGTGCTACACTTTCTTTACAGCGTGACAAGGTAGCGCATAACGTGCTGCTCACTGCTCCCCTCACCTCCCAGGGGGTGATCAAGGGTGATGGGTCAAATGCAGAGAATAATTTCACCACACCTAGTGTGTGTGTGACAATCATTGATACTTTTATAATATATGTAAACTCCGCCCCTCCCGCTAAAACACTGCTATATGTAAACTCCGCCCCTCCCGCTAAAACACTGCTATATGTAAACTCCGCCCCTCCCGCTAAAACACTGCTATATGTAAACTCCGCCCCTCCCGCTAAAACACTGCTATATGTAAACTCCGCCCCTCCCGCTAAAACTGCTATATGTAAACTCCGCCCCTCCCGCTAAAACACTGCTGTATGTAAACTCCGTCCCTCCCGCTAAAACACTGCTATATGTAAACTCCGCCCCTCCCGCTAAAACACTGCTATATCGTAAACTCCGCCCCCTTACTGCTATGTCGTAAACTCCGCCCCTCTCACTGCTATGTCGTAAACTCCGCCCCTCTCACTGCTATATGGTAAACCCCGCCCCTCTCACTGCTATATCGTAAACTCCGCCCCTCTCACTGCTATATCGTAAACTCCGCCCCTCTCACTGCTATATCATAAACTCCGCCCCTCTCACTGCTATATGGTAAACCCCGCCCCTCTCACTGCTATATCGTAACCTCCGCCCCTCTCACTGCTATATCGTAAACTCCGCCCCTCTCACTGCTATATCGTAAACTCCGCCCCTCTCACTGCTATATGGTAAACCCCGCCCCTCTCACTGCTATATCGTAACCTCCGCCCCTCTCACTGCTATATCTTAAACTCCGCCCCTCACTGCTATGTCGTAAACCCCGCCCCTCTCACTACTATATGTAAACTCCGCCCCTCTCACTGCTATATCGTAAACTCCGCCCCTCTCACTGCTTTATCGTAAACTCCGCCCCTATCACTATCGTACAAGAAAATGCAAAACCAAAAAAAGAATAAACCTTTGAAACACAAAACAAATAAAAGTGTCCAAAAATATGAATGTTGGCGTCGAAAATATGCACCAAAAATATTGTATTTATTTGTTGCCAAAATAAATGTCAATTTATATTTCGAGACCAAATTTTACTGGCAGTGTTTTGTCTCCGTATAAATGTAGAAGCTGAAATAGGTCAGTGTCTTAAAGTATATGATAAAGTAGAGAGCTCCTAGTTTACTAAGTTTCACAATGTTCCCAAAGAAGAAAGTAAATGTGTTTGAGACAACTGGGACGCAGAAAGCTTCTAAAACAGTGGACTAAAAAGCGATCTTTGTGTATGTGTCTAATGTTCCTAATAGCCACGAGTGTATTATAAGCACATTCAAGTGTCTTATAAGCACATTAAAAGATGAAAACAACAGCAAAGCACATTAAAAGACGACAAGAACAGCAAATAGCAGCAGAAAGTTGTACTTATCTCTTACATCCGAGCCTTGGAACTTACTAGCGCTAGCTTACTAGCATGTAGCGTTCTCTTCTTCTACGGCTAAACACGCTGAAATGACAACCGTCGCCCCCTAGTGTAGGAGAGGCACACTGCATGTGGTCAACAGTCAGCACCGTAGACATGTTGTAAGGGTACGCAGCATGGAGCGCTACTGCCTACTGGCACAGACGAGATGCGGGGCCGCCATCTTGGAGTGGTGATCCGCTCCACTCAGTGCAATTCATTTGGCAGGAGCAATGAACTGTCAGCGCATTTAATTCATCTTACCTCACTGAATACCACTGATTTTCACCCGCTTTTTTGTCATACGTGTAGCTATGATAAAGGACACATGTTTTATTATTCATAGTTTGCTTAACAGTAATATAATATTCTTATATGCTATAAGTGACCAGACGTCCGAGATCAAAACTGGGAATATAATCCCAGAGAAGGGTCAGCTATTTTGAAGTGGAAGAAACAATGTGATGAGGTTATGTATACATGCTACATAAACAATGTATGAATACATTAAATATCTATATATCTTATAGACTGTATCTCTGTTGCTGAGTTTATTCTGTCTTGACACTTTGTATTAATATTTTCTATTACATTATTCACTTAAATGTTCATGATTACAGTCATTGTTTTATATGTATGTTTTATGTATGTCACTTTGGATAAAAGCGTCTGCCAAATAATTCAACATAACATATATAAACTTATTTCTTATTTCAGCTTTATGTTATTCAAGTATGACATTTTTAAATGTAATTAATTTCATTGACAAGCAATTCTATTATGGTCATACTCTTGTTTGCTAGCGGCTAGGATTTCAGTACTATTGAAGATCTTTGCTCCTTCTCAACTCTGTGCTGATATTCTTTTCACAAAATACAACCAATAGTACGTTAATGTTAAATCTTACTAGTGAAAAGTAATCCCCCGATTCCTATTTTCAACAGTCCACTCATTTGAGCAGGAAAACGCTGAACACCATCTTTGTTTTCTACCTGTCAACTGTCAGTTTAGCATCTTTGTTTTCTACCTGTCAACTGTCAGTTTAGCATCTTTGTTTTCTACCTGTCAACTGTCAGTTTAGCATCTTTGTTTTCTACCTGTCAACTGTCAGTTTAGCATCTTTGTTTTCTACCTGTCAACTGTCAGTTTAGCATCTTTGTTTTCTACCTGTCAACTGTCAGTTTAGCATCTTTGTTTTCTACCTGTCAACTGTCAGTTTAGCATGTTTGTTTTCTACCTGTCAACTGTCAGTTTAGCATCTTTGTTTTCTACCTGTCAACTGTCAGTTTAGCATCTTTGTTTTCTACCTGTCAACTGTCAGTTTAGCATCTTTGTTTTCTACCTGTCAACTGTCAGTTTAGCATCTTTGTTTTCTACCTGTCAACTGTCAGTTTAGCATCTTTGTTTTCTACCTGTCAACTGTCAGTTTAGCATCTTTGTTTTCTACCTGTCAACTGTCAGTTTAGCATCTTTGTTTTCTACCTGTCAACTGTCAGTTTAGCATCTTTGTTTTCTACCTGTCAACTGTCAGTTTAGCATCTTTGTTTTCTACCTGTCAACTGTCAGTTTAGCATCTTTGTTTTCTACCTGTCAACTGTCAGTTTAGCATCTTTGTTTTCTACCTGTCAACTGTCAGTTTAGCATCTTTGTTTTCTACCTGTCAACTGTCAGTTTAGCATCTTTGTTTTCTACCTGTCAACTGTCAGTTTAGCGTCTTTGTTTTCTACCTGTCAACTGTCAGTCTAAGCTGGTCGCCGGCTCCTCATCACCACTTCAAGATGGCGGCCCAATTTCTAGTAAAACTAGTAAAATAATTCCACTTCCAACAAGATAAAACATGCTGCGGTAAATTGTATAAGATTTTTATGTTTCACACACACACGCACACGCACACGCACACGCACACGCACACACACACGCACACACACACACACACACACACACACGCACGCACACACGCACACACACACACACACACACACACACACACACACACACACACACACTCACAGACTATGGTTGTAGTCCTCTGTTGATTGCTAGCTGGCAGGTAGCGTGCTGATCGCTAGCTATCTTAATAGCCGAAATGGACACGATGCAGTTATTTTCATCCATCCATTTTCTACCGCTTGTCCCTTTATTTAAACACATAAATAAAAACGACAAGACTCCAAAGAAGCCAAATTAATATTTGATGTTTCTTCCTCCAAGGAAATATTTTGCGTTGTTTATTTTCTAATAAAACTTAGGATGGGTATTGAATCCGGTACTTTATTGGCACCGACCGAATCCCGTTAAAATCCAACGCTGCCATATCGCGTGACGTCACGCCCCGTTGCCGACTCCCCTCGGCACCTGGCCGATCACTCCAGCAGCACTGAGAGCCGACTCGGCAAAACGACCTCCGGGTCATGTTGCAGTCTTCAAAGCCAACAAAGCAATTGACTCAACAACAACAACAAAAATGCTCTGACGTTCGTGAAGTAAGGCGCTAGCTTAATGCTAATATACATTGACTTTGCTATTGGCATGCTACCGATCAGCGATTTTACATGGCGATTAAAACACCTCCTAATGTGTGGGTGGAAACTACCACTAAGACGCACGTTGCAACCAAACAGCTGCTGCGTAATACGTGCAATACTTACAGCATTAACACTTTTTAGGGCGCGACAAATACACAACATTAACTATACACTACTGCCATCTAACGTCATACATGCAATTAATAATGATAATAAAACAAGATGTCACAACTGGACAGTATTTATCATAATCAGCTCATTTTTAAATGTTGCAATTAGAAAACAATATTATTTATTAATGCCCACAAAAGTATCGAAAATTGGTACTGGTATCGATTCCCAACTGGTAGCTTACTCAAAATGTTACTGTTTTGATTGCTTCCTGACATCAATATTAAGAAATATTAGTACAAATGTTTATGTTTGAATGGGAAATGTGACTTTTATGTGCAATTTCATTCTTGTATTGTCATGAATGTCAACTTTTGTGGAGGAATATTCTTCTCACACCAGTGAAACTGTATTCCTGTGCCAGTATTCTATATTCTATATTCTTCTCACACCAGTGAAACTGTATTCTTGTGCCAGTATTCTATATTCTATATTGTGCCAGTATTCCATATTCTATATTGTACCAGTATTCTATATTCTATATTGTGCCAGTATTTCATATTCTATATTGTACCAGTATTCTATATTCTATATTGTACCAGTATTCTATATTCTATATTGTACCAGTATTCTATATTCTATATTGTACCAGTATTCTATATTCTATATTGTACCAGTATTCTATATTCTATATTCTTCTCACACCAGTGAAACTGTATTCTTGTGCCAGTATTCTATATTCTATATTGTACCAGTATTCCATATTCTATATTGTACCAGTATTCTATATTCTATATTGTACCAGTATTCTATATTCTATATTCTTCTCACACCAGTGAAACTGTATTCTTGTGCCAGTATTCTATATTCTATATTGTGCCAGTATTCCATATTCTATATTGTACCAGTATTCTATATTCTATATTGTGCCAGTATTCTATATTCTATATTGTACCAGTATTCTATATTCTATATTGTGCCAGTATTTCATATTCTATATTGTACCAGTATTCTATATTCTATATTGTGCCAGTATTCTATATTCTATATTGTACCAGTATTCTATATTCTATATTGTGCCAGTATTCTATATTCTATATTGTACCAGTATTCCATATTCTATATTGTACCAGTATTCTATATTCTATATTGTGCCAGTATTCCATATTCTATATTGTACCAGTATTCCATATTCTATATTGTACCAGTATTCTATATTCTATATTGTGCCAGTATTCTATATTCTATATTGTGCCAGTATTCCATATTCTATATTGTACCAGTGTTCCATATTCTATATTGTACCAGTATTCTATATTCTATATTGTACCAGTATTCTATATTCTATATTCTTCTCACACCAGTGAAACTGTATTATAGTGCCAGTATTTTATATTTTCCAATGTCCGCGACATTATTGATGTGTTCAGTTCAGATGATGATGTCATCAGTGATGTCAGTTTAAAAGCATGAATGGTATTTTACCCCCCGCCACCTTACCGTGGTCAGCATCGGCGGCCCCCACGGTGACCACGTCCGAGCCCGGCGGCAGACTCTCTGTGATGGAGGCGCTGTAGACGCTGGCGTTGAAGGCGGGCGGGTTGTCGTTGACGTCCAGCACGTTGAAGTACACCCTGACCGTGCTGGCCCGGCCGCCGCCGTCCAGCGCCTTGGCCGTCAGGATGTAGTACTGCTGGCTCTCGTGGTCCAGCGGCCGCGTCACGTTGAAGACGCCGGTGACCGGGTTCAGCAGGAAGGTCCCGTCCTCGTCGTCCTCCTCCAGAGAGTACGTCACCTCGCCGTTCACCCCCGCGTCGGAGTCGCTGGCCAAGATGGCCGCCACGATGGCGCCTGGGTGGGAGCACACGATTCAATGAGTGTGACATCACAGCAGGGGGTCATCATTACCAGGACAGCGCTGGAATAAAACTGCAAACAGTTGATGACATTGCTTAATACAAGTGCGGCCCTAGGACATTTGTGGCCCACGGCTCATTTTGTCACGGCCCACGGCACATTGTAAAAAACAATATAACATAGAAACACATAAAAAAGTGGAATAAAACAACAAAGAGGTGAAATGAAAGAAGAAAAAGTTGCAATGTTGACTCTAACAACACAAAGATGCCATGCAGGCTGTTCTTCTTTCTTTAAAACTCTCCAAAATAATAATGAATCAAAATCAATGTTATGAATTATTGACCTATTTAAGGCTCCAATGACTTCACATCAAATATTACACTTTGAATGATCTTTTTGGGGGGAAATATTGCATAATTTGTGCTTTGCCATTCAAAAAACAGACTTTTCGATGACAAAAAGGAAATGAAACAAACAGAAAATAATAATACAAACTTAAAATTGATAAAGAGATCTGAAATTGATGTAGAGATTTAAAAGCTTGGAAAGTTATAAAAAACAAAACATATTTATGACTTATTATCACTTTCATGAGTGGGACCCTTTTGGATCCCTGACAATTTAAATGTTTTTGCTCAAAAAATAATAATGAATCAAAATCAATGTTATGAATTATTGACATATTCAAAGCTCTAGTTTTTTCACACCAAATATTTCACTGTGAAATCATTTTTGGGGAAAATATTGAATATTTTTTGCGGTTGCCAAAAAACAACAACAGCTTTCTATGGCAAAAAGGGCATAAAACAAAACAAACAAAACAAAAACAAAAAATATAATCTGACAAATAGTTCTGAAGTTGATCTAGAGATTTAAGCATTCAAAGTAAACAATAAAAAATGTATGACTTATTTGAACACTTTTATAAGTGGGACCCTTTTGGATCCCTCAGAATTTTAGTGGGATTTTTTTTTAAACTGTCCATGCTCAAAAAATAATAATGAATCAAAATCAATGTTATGAATTATTGACCTATTTAAGGCTCCAATGACTTCACATCAAATATTACACTTTGAAAGATTTGTTGGGGGGAAAATATTGCATATTTTGACTTTTTAATGACAAAAAGGAAATGAAACAAACAGAAAATAATAATAAAAACTTAAAATTGAAAATTTGATCTGAAATTATTGCAGAGATTTAAGCTTGGAAAGTTAAAAAAAACAACATATTTATGACTTATTATTAACACTTTCATGAGTGGGACCCTTTTGGATCCCTGAGAATTTAAATGTTTTTGCTCAAAAAAAAATAATGAATCAAAATCAATGTTATGAATTATTGACATATTCAAAGCTCTAGTTTTTTCACATCAAATATTTCACTTTGAAATCATTTTTGGGGAAAATATAGCATATTTTTTGCGGTTGCCAAAAAAGGGCATAAAACAAAACAAACAAAACAGAAACAAAAAATATAATCTGACAAATAGTTCTGAAGTTGATCTAGAAGATCAGAGATTTAAGCATTCAAAGTAAAAAATAAAAATATATATGACTTATTTGAACACTTTTATAAGTGGGACCCTTTTGGATCCTTCATAATTTTAGTGGGATTTTTTTTAAACTGTCCATGCTCAAAAAATAATAATGAATCAAAATCAATGTTATGAATTATTGACCTATTTAAGGCTCCAATGACTTCACATCAAATATTACACTTTGAAAGATTTGTTGGGGGGGGGAAATATTGCATATTTTGTGTTTTGCCATTCAAAAAACAAGACTTTTCGATGACAAAAAGGAAATTAAACAAACAGAAAATAATAATAAAAACTTAAAATTGAGAAATAGATCTGAAATTGATCTCAAGATTTGAGCCTGAAATGTAAAAAATAAAAAATAAAAACTTATTTATGACTGAATTTGAATCCTTTTGGATCCCTGAGAACTTTAATGTTTTTTTGTTTTTTTAATCTGAATATTGGTTAGGGATTGACCAAATTTCAATGGTCAAATCAACGTCAGAACCCAACATTAAACCTAGTTAAAAAGCACGTTGTTTTAATGTTATGTTTGAGTCAGCGTCAGAACCCAACATTAAACCTAGTTAAAAAGCATGTTGTTTTAATGTTATGTTTGAGTCAGCATCAGAACCCAACATTAAACCTTTGTTAAAAAGCACGTTGTTTTAATGTTATGTTTGAGTCAGTGTCAGAAGCCAACATTAAACCTAGTTAAAAAGCACGTTGTTTTAATGTTATGTTTGAGTCAGTGTAAGAAGCCAACATTAAACCTAGTTAAAAAGCACGTTGTTTTAATGTTATGTTTGAGTCAGTGTCAGAAGCCAACATTAAACCTAGTTAAAAAGCACGTTGTTTTAATGTTATGTTTGAGTCAGCGTCAGCAGCCAACATTAAAGGCCTACTGAAAGCCACTACTAGCGACCACGCAGTCTGATAGTTTATATATCAATGATGAAATCTTAACATTATAACACATGCCAATACGGCCGGGTTAACTTATAAAGTGACATTTTAAATTTGCCGCTAAACTTCCGGTTAGAAACGCCTCTGAGGATGACGTATGCGCGTGACGTAGCCCGGGGAACACGGGTATGCCTTCCACATTGAATACAATACAAAAAAGCTCTGTTTTCATTTCATAATTCCACAGTATTCTGGACATCTGTGTTCGTGAATCTGTTGCAATTATGTTCATTGCATTATGGAGAAAGAAGCTGAGCAAGCAAAGAAGAAAGTTGTCGGTGCGAAACGGACGTATTTTTCGAACGTAGTCAGCAACAACAGTACACAGCCGGCGCTTCTTTGTTTACATTCCCGAAAGATGCAGTCAAGATGGAAGAACTCGGATAACAGAGACTCTAACCAGGAGGACTTTTGACTTCGATACACAGACGCCTGTAGAGAACTGGGACAACACAGACCCTTACCAGGATTACTTTGATTTGGATGACAAAGACGCAGACGTGCTACTGTGAGTATGCAGCTTTGGCTTCTAAACATTTGATCGCTTGACCGTATGTGCGCAACTTTTTTTTGCGTATGTACGTAACTTTTTTAAAATATATAAGCTTTATGAACCTTGGGTTAGGTGAACGGTCTTTTGGGCTGAGTGATTGTGTGTGTTGATCAGGTGTTTGAATTGTATTGGCGTGTTCTATGGAGCTAGGAGCTAGCAGAGGAGCTAGGAGCTAGCATAACAAACACGCAGGTGTTTTTATGCAGGATTAATTTGTGGCATATTAAATATAAGCCTGGTTGTGTTGTGGCTAATAGAGTATATATATGTCTTGTGTTTATTTACTGTTGTAGTCATTCCCAGCTGAATATCAGGTCACTCTCACAGCATCTTCCCTATCTGAATAGCTTCAACTCCCCACTAGTCCTTCACTTGCACTTTACTCATCCACAAATCTTTCATCCTCGCTCAAATTAATGGGGAAATTGTCGCTTTCTCGGTCCGAATCTCTCTCACTTCATGCGGCCATCATTGTAAACAATAGGGAACTTTGCGTATATGTTCAACTGACTACGTCACGCTACTTCCGGTAGGGGCAAGCCTTTTTTTATCAGATACCAAAAGTTGCAATCTTTATCGTCGTTGTTCTCTACTAAATCCTTTCAGCAAAAATATGGCAATATCGCGAAATGATCAAGTATGACACATAGAATAGATCTGCTATCCCCGTTTAAATAAAAAAAATTCATTTCAGTAGGCCTTTAAACTAGTTAAAAAGCAGGTTGTTTTAATGTTATGTTTGAGTCAGCATCAGAACCCAACATTAAAGCTAGTTAAAAAGCACGTTGTTAAAGGGCAAGAAAGTTGGTACCTGGGGCCGTGTCCTCTGGGATGTGGAAGGAGTAGGTGGGGCGTGAGAAGTGCGGGGTGTGGTCGTTGACGTCCTCCACGGTGATGTTCAGCCTCATGTCGGACCACTGCTGCCCGTCGTCGGCCCGCACCAGCAGCGAGTACTTGGAGCGCCGTTCCCGGTCCAGCTTCTTGGTGGCCATCAGGTCTCCGGACTCCGGGTCGATGCGGAAGCTGTCGTCGGCGCCGCTGACGATGGTGTAGGTCACCAGGGCGTTGGCACCCTACAGGTGGGGACAAAGGTCAGCGAGCTTGGTTTCAGGGTGAAGTCCACCACCAAACCACCGCAGAGGCCACTGGGAAGTCAACACAAATGACTTCTGATTGATTGATTGCCGTTGAAAGCTTTCCTATCTGCCAGGAAATTGGATTACCTTCAAAGTCGGACCTTTCACTGACTTTTTGGTCGGCTTTTATGTTGCAGAAGATATCAGACCCACACTGGGAGAACAACTAGGGAGGACTTTGAGGTCGGGACGCACATTTAATCCAAGTTCTAAATTAATCCGAGGCTTCTCAAGATCATCAAAATAATATCAAAGAAATAAATGCTGTGCACCCAGAAACTTACCTGCTAAATTAGGGATTCCCAGAGCCCCCCCAAAGTCTTTACAACGGTTTCTATTTGGGCTCCAGTACTCTGGAATGTTCTACCGGCAACCACCTCGGTAGAAGCACCTAAAACTCATCTACGCTAGCTTTTATATAGGCTCTTTTTTACACCAGTTGACCTGCCGCTTCTCTATTTTGCCCCCCTCTCCATTACCAAGCGGCCGTGGATTATCCCTGGAGAGATACCAGTCTGGAGGAGGTCAGGACCCTCCCCCCCCCCCACTCAACAACCCCGCCCCGAACCAAACAATGTGGAGACGGAAGCTAAAGCTAGCAAGAACAATGCGTACGCCTGCTTGTGTTGTTGTGAACGACATCGTGGATGTAACATCTACTTACAAACAGGACAGCAGTTGTGTTGTTGTGAACGACATCGTGGACGTAACATCAACTTACAAACAGGACAGCAGTTGTGTTGTTGTGAACGACATCGTGGACGTAACATCCACTTACAAACAGGACAGCAGTTGTGTTGTTGTGAACGACATCGTGGACGTAACATCAACTTACAAACAGGACAGCAGTTGTGTTGTTGTGAACGACATCGTGGACGTAACATCCACTTACAAACAGGACAGCAGTTGTGTTGTTGTGAACGACATCGTGGACGTAACATCAACTTACAAACAGGACAGCAGTTGTGTTGTTGTGAACGACATCGTGGACGTAACATCCACTTACAAACAGGACAGCAGTTGTGTTGTTGTGAACGACATCGTGGACGTAACATCAACTTACAAACAGGACAGCAGTTGTGTTGTTGTGAACGACATCGTGGACGTAACATCCACTTACAAACAGGACAGCAGTTGTGTTGTTGTGAACGACATCGTGGACGTAACATCAACTTACAAACAGGACAGCAGTTGTGTTGTTGTGAACGACATCGTGGACGTAACATCAACTTACAAACAGGACAGCAGTTGTGTTGTTGTGAACGACATCGTGGACGTAACATCAACTTACAAACAGGACAGCAGTTGTGTTGTTGTGAACGACATCGTGGACGTAACATCAACTTACAAACAGGACAGCAGTTGTGTTGTTGTGAACGACATCGTGGACGTAACATCAACTTACAAACAGGACAGCAGTTGTGTTGTTGTGAACGACATCGTGGATGTAACATCAACTTACAAACAGGACAGCAGTTGTGTTGTTGTGAACGACATCGTGGACGTAACATCAACTTACAAACAGGACAGCAGTTGTGTTGTTGTGAACGACATCGTGGACGTAACATCAACTTACAAACAGGACAGCAGTTGTGTTGTTGTGAACGACATCGTGGACGTAACATCAACTTACAAACAGGACAGCAGTTGTGTTGTTGTGAACGACATCGTGGACGTAACATCAACTTACAAACAGGACAGCAGTTGTGTTGTTGTGAACGACATCGTGGACGTAACATCAACTTACAAACAGGACAGCAGTTGAAGTCGTCAGCAGGACCCCCCCCCCCCCCCTTCACAATAACGGCGCCGTGTCCGGTCTGACTACGCTAACAAAATAAAGGTTTCAAAAAAGTAGTTTAAAAAAAGCACTTATTGGTACACTTTTGGACAATTTGGACTGATACTTTAATGAAGTCAAGGAAGTATTGCACCTGGCACAGGACTGCTGGTACCAGGTCCTAGTGAGACTCCTGAGGTCCAGCAGGTTCCTGGCACACAAGTGCTGGTACCAGGTCCTAGTGAGACTCCTGAGGTTCAGCAGGTTCCTGGCACAGGACTGCTGGTACCAGGTCCTAGTGAGACTCCTGAGGTCCAGCAGGTTCCTGGCACAGGACTGCTGGTACCAGGTCCTAGTGAGACTCCTGAGGTTCAGCAGGTTCCTGGCACAGGACTGCTGGTACCAGGTCCTAGTGAGACTCCTGAGGTTCAGCAGGTTCCTGGCACAGGACTGCTGGTACCAGGTCCTAGTGAGACTCCTGAGGTCCAGCAGGTTCCTGGCACAGGACTGCTGGTACCAGGTCCTAGTGAGACTCCTGAGGTTCAGCAGGTTCCTGGCACAGGACTGCTGGTACCAGGTCCTAGTGAGACTCCTGAGGTCCAGCAGGTTCCTGGCACAGGACTGCTGGTACCAGGTCCTAGTGAGACTCCTGAGGTCCAGCAGGTTCCTGGCACAGGACTGCTGGTACCAGGTCCTAGTGAGACTCCTGAGGTCCAGCAGGTTCCTGGCACAGGACTGCTGGTACCAGGTCCTAGTGAGACTCCTGAGGTCCAGCAGGTTCCTGGCACAAGACTGCTAGTACCAGGTCCTAGTGAGACTCCTGAGGTCCAGCAGGTTCCTGGCACAGGACTGCTGGTACCAGGTCGTGGGCGAGGGCTGTGGAGGCGCAGAGGCCGCCTGAAAGAAGGCGAGGACAGAAGTGTGACGTGTAGCTTGGAGGAGGAGAGCAGACGTGTCTCGGCCAGAGTTGAAGGCGTGCAAGAAAGAAAAGCTGAAAAAAGGAAAGATGAAAAAAGGAAAGCTGAAAAAAGCTTGGATTACAGCTCAGCTAAAAGAAACTTTCTCTGCCGCCTAATGGGACTCTTTTTCATCCTGGCCGGACACAAAGGGAAGGCTTATATGTATTAGCATATTTACTCACATGACACGGTGGTCTCCGGCCAGACCTGCTATAGGGTCTTATTCTGGCGCTAAATGTACGCAGTGGTCTCCGGCCAGACCTGCTATAGGGTCTTATTCTGGCGCTAAATGTACGCACACTCAAGCGGAGGTTCATTTGGCTTCAATTGGTTGCGTTTCAATTTTGTCAACTCAATTTTCTTGGATAGAATTTTAATTGGATACAAACTTGAGAGCAAAATGTGTGCGTTTAAAAATAGTTTCTCAAAGTACAAAATGTACAAAAAAATCATCAGTGTGAAATATTTCAATGCAGACAAATTCAGTGTATAAAAAGTCGATGTATATGAATTAAGTATATAAAATTTCAGTGGAAAAAAAACAATGCATAAATGTTCAGAGCAGAAGAAGTAAATGTATACAAATTCAGTGCAGAAAGATTCAATGTAAAAAAAAATAACTAAACAAAATCAGTGTAGAAAAATGTAATGTATAATAAAAATGAAGTGTCAAAAAAATAATGCAGAATAATTCACTGAATATAAAAATTCAGAGCAGAAAAATTCAATGTGTAATAAAAAGCAAGTGTACAAAAATAGTGCAGAAAAAGCAAATGTATAGAAATTCAGGGTAATAAATGCAATGTATGAATATTCAGAGCATAACAACTCAATGTAAAATCAAAATAAGTGTAAAAAAATTCCGTGCAGAACAAGTCAAATTGTCAGCATCATTAGATTTTCACTTCACAGAATTCCAACGCAATAAAATGAGGTACATAATAAACTCAACGTCCAAACAAAGTTTTGGTACTAAAGACAGAAATGAACCTCCTGAGACTCACACTGTTGAAATAATGTTAGCACACAAACATCATGCTAGCCACAACAAACATCATGCTAGCCACAACAAACATCATGCTAGCCACAACAAACATCATGCTAGCCACAACAAACATCATGCTAGCCACAACAAACATCATGCTAGCCACAACAAACATCATGCTAGCCACAACAAACATCATGCTAGCCACAACAAACATCATGCTAGCCACAACAAACATCATGCTAGCCACAACAAACATCATGCTAGCCACAACAAACATCATGCTAGCCACAACAAACATCATGCTAGCCACAACAAACATCATGCTAGCCACAACAAACATCATGCTAGCCACAACAAACATCATGCTAGCCACAACAAACATCATGCTAGCCACAACAAACATCATGCTAGCCACAACAAACATCATGCTAGCCACAACAAACATCATGCTAGCCACAACAACACCGCATGGCACCATACTTATTTTGATGATTGTTTCTCAGCTGTTTGTAAATGTTGCAGTTCATAAATAAAGGTTTATTCAAAAAATAAAAAATACAAAAAAATAAAAATAATAATAATAAAAAAAAAATATATATATATAAATGCCTCTGCGCATGCACATAGCATAGATCCAACGAATCGATGACTAAATTAATCGCCAACTATTTTTATAATCGATTTTAATCGATTTAATCGATTAGTTGTTGCAGCCCTAGTATATACTGTATATATGTATATATAAATACTTGAATTTCAGTGAATTCTAGCTATAAATATACTGTAACATTTTGAACAGTAACACTGTCAATGAAGCCATTCTTTGGCGTACCACAATGTGAGAATTAGTGAGGATCAAGTACATTTTTAAAAGTCATTTTAAAGTAAAATGATGGAGGACAAAGTAGGCAGCAACAAGTGGTAGTCAAACATGTCAAGTCTTGTAGACCACTTGTGAGGGACACGTGTCAAGTCTTGTAGACCACTTGTGAGGGACACATGTCAAGTCTTGTAGACCACTTGTGAGGGACACATGTCAAGTCTTGTAGACCACTTGTGAGGGACACATGTCAAGTCTTGTAGACCACTTGTGAGGGACACATGTCAAGTCTTGTAGACCACTTGTGAGGGACACATGTCAAGTCTTGTAGACCACTTGTGAGGGACACGTGTCAAGTCTTGTAGACCACTTGTGAGGGACACGTGTCAAGTCTTGTAGACCACTTGTGAGGGACACGTGTCAAGTCTTGTAGACCACTTGTGAGGGACACGTGTCAAGTCTTGTAGACCACTTGTGAGGGACACATGTCAAGTCTTGTAGACCACTTGTGAGGGACACGTGTCAAGTCTTGTAGACCACTTGTGAGGGACACATGTCAAGTCTTGTAGACCACTTGTGAGGGACACATGTCAAGTCTTGTAGACCACTTGTGAGGGACACATGTCAAGTCTTGTAGACCACTTGTGAGGGACACGTGTCAAGTCTTGTAGACCACTTGTGAGGGACACGTGTCAAGTCTTGTAGACCACTTGTGAGGGACACATGTCAAGTCTTGTAGACCACTTGTGAGGGACACGTGTCAAGTCTTGTAGACCACTTGTGAGGGACACGTGTCAAGTCTTGTAGACCACTTGTGAGGGACACATGTCAAGTCTTGTAGACCACTTGTGAGGGACACGTGTCAAGTCTTGTAGACCACTTGTGAGGGACACGTGTCAAGTCTTGTAGACCACTTGTGAGGGACACGTGTCAAGTCTTGTAGACCACTTGTGAGGGACACGTGTCAAGTCTTGTAGACCACTTGTGAGGGACACGTGTCAAGTCTTGTAGACCACTTGTGAGGGACACATGTCAAGTCTTGTAGACCACTTGTGAGGGACACGTGTCAAGTCTTGTAGACCACTTGTGAGGGACACGTGTCAAGTCTTGTAGACCACTTGTGAGGGACACGTGTCAAGTCTTGTAGACCACTTGTGAGGGACACGTGTCAAGTCTTGTAGACCACTTGTGAGGGACACATGTCAAGTCTTGTAGACCACTTGTGAGGGACACATGTCAAGTCTTGTAGACCACTTGTGAGGGACACGTGTCAAGTCTTGTAGACCACTTGTGAGGGACACATGTCAAGTCTTGTAGACCACTTGTGAGGGACACATGTCAAGTCTTGTAGACCACTTGTGAGGGACACATGTCAAGTCTTGTAGACCACTTGTGAGGGACACATGTCAAGTCTTGTAGACCACTTGTGAGGGACACATGTCAAGTCTTGTAGACCACTTGTGAGGGACACATGTCAAGTCTTGTAGACCACTTGTGAGGGACACATGTCAAGTCTTGTAGACCACTTGTGAGGGACACATGTCAAGTCTTGTAGACCACTTGTGAGGGACACATGTCAAGTCTTGTAGACCACTTGTGAGGGACACATGTCAAGTCTTGTAGACCACTTGTGAGGGACACGTGTCAAGTCTTGTAGACCACTTGTGAGGGACACATGTCAAGTCTTGTAGACCACTTGTGAGGGACACATGTCAAGTCTTGTAGACCACTTGTGAGGGACACATGTCAAGTCTTGTAGACCACTTGTGAGGGACACGTGTCAAGTCTTGTAGACCACTTGTGAGGGACACGTGTCAAGTCTTGTAGACCACTTGTGAGGGACACATGTCAAGTCTTGTAAAGACCCTGCAGTCGTCAATCAGCCAGTCCACTTCTGGTAATCCCATCAGCCACCTGGGCCGCTAAAAGGTGCTCCACCAATGGAAGGATGGAGGCAGAGAGTTGGAAGGATGGAGGCAGAGAGTTGGAAGGATGGAGGCAGGTGAGGAAAATGCATCCAGTCGTCAAACTAATGTTTTTGCCAAAGTAGGTGATTAAGAAGAACTCTTGTTCTTGACCTGGCCGACTTTTATGGCTCTCTGAAGACTTTGGGCTAAGAGCAGCGGCAGAAGGTAAGTCGCTCAGCAGACGTTTGACAAAGTGCGTGCTGACACACCTCACCTGCTACCTCCTGTTTCCACACTCTGTACAGTCGCAGCCAAGATGGCAGCCTCGTTGGCCTTTGACTAAACTATGTCAGGACGGATCCAATAGGATCGGGAGGGAAAAAAAACATGGACCGATCTCGGAGTAGCTTTCCACGCTGCGAGGAGAAATTCTGATTGATTTGAGAGCCAGGACGGAGAATTATTAGTTTGCTCGCCCGAACCAAAACGACCCTCGTCTACAATTGGGCTCCCCGTGCACTGGACCTGGCATGATGCAGGACACCCCAGCCAGACCATTACATACCATTATACATTACATACATAATGCATTTATATATATATATATATATATATATATATATATATATATATATATATATATATATATATATATATATATATATATATATATATATATATATACATACATACATACATACATACACACACATAAGACAATATTGAAAAAAAAATCATAATAAATACGATGTTCAGACACTGGTTCAGAAAAAAAAATATATATATATACATATATATATATATATGTATATATATATATATATATATATATATATATATATATATATATATATATATATATATATATATATATATATATATATATATATATATTTAAAAAAAAAAATTTTTTTTTAAATAATATATATTTTTTAATAATATCATATATCAACAATGGATATATATAAAATGGAGAAGATAACTGCCTTAATGAATTATAAATTGGAGAAATGTACTTGATACTGGGAACATTGGGTCAACTATGTCACGCCCCATAAGCCTGACTTTCATTTTTTGAATTAGTGATTGTACTGCAAAAAAAAAAAAAAAAAAAAAATCCTATACCCCTATATGTACGTATGTATATATATGTTTATATATGTATGTATATATATTTATATGTATATATATATATTTATATGTATCTGTTTATATTTTATTTTATTTATTATTACTATTAATGTATTATTATTTCCTTTTTGTTGTTGTTGTTTTTTTGTTTTTGTTTTTTTTGTTTTGTTTATTTATCGATGTATTTGTAGACATTACTTTGTTTTTTTTGTTGTTTCTTTTTTTTGGGGGTGGGGGCGGGGGGGGTGGTATGGATGGGATGTAAACAAAAATATTTGGACATTTAGGGCAGACAATAAATATATGATTTATGTGAGTATGATGTCATGGATAGGAATGTCTGATGCTGGATGTCAATAAAAAAAATAAAAAAAATAAAAAAATAATAATATCATATATACAGTATTATATTACATAATAAAATAATTGATACTGTATCTTATTGCATAATAATATAATATATACAGTATTATATTACATAATAAAATATACAGCACGGGACAAGCGGTAGAAAATGTATGGATGGAAGTATTATATGACATAATAAAATGACATATACAGTATGACATGGCATAATGATAATAATAATGATAATACTAATAATAATAATAATGATAATAATAATGATAATAATAATGATAATAATACTAATAGAGGTTACCTGGTCAGCATCAGTGGCTGTGAGCTGCAGGATCTTGAAGCCATCGCCCACATTCTCCTGAATGCTGACGTCCAGGATGTTGTTGGAGAAGATGGGCGGGTTGTCATTCACGTCCTGCACTGTGATCTCCACCTGTAGACACACACACTTCCTGTTACTACCTGGAGACACACACACTTCCTGTTACTACCTGGAGACACACACACTTCCTGTTACTACCTGGAGACACACACACTTCCTGTTACTACCTGTAGACACACACACTTCCTGTTACTTCATCCATCACACACACTTCCTGTTACTACCTGGAGACACACACACTTCCTGTTACTACCTGTAGACACACACACTTCCTGTTACTACCTGGAGACACACACACTTCCTGTTACTACCTGTAGACACACACACTTCCTGTTACTACCTGTAGACACACACACTTCCTGTTACTACCTGGAGACACACACACTTCCTGTTACTACCTGGAGACACACACACTTCCTGTTACTACCTGTAGACACACACACTTCCTGTTACTACCTGGAGACACACACACTTCCTGTTACTACCTGTAGACACACACACACTTCCTGTTACTACCTGTAGACACACACACTTCCTGTTACTACCTGTAGACACACACACTTCCTGTTACTACCTGTAGACACACACACACTTCCTGTTACTACCTGTAGACACACACACTTCCTGTTACTACCTGTAGACACACACACTTCCTGTTACTACCTGTAGACACACACACACTTCCTGTTACTACCTGTAGACACACACACTTCCTGTTACTACCTGTAGACACACACACTTCCTGTTACTACCTGGAGACACACACACTTCCTGTTACTACCTGTAGACACACACACTTCCTGTTACTTCATCCATCACACACACTTCCTGTTACTACCTGTAGACACACACACTTCCTGTTACTTCATCCATCACACACACTTCCTGTTACTTCATCCATCACCTGTAGACACACACACTTCCTGTTACTTCATCCATCACCTGTAGACACACACACACTTCCTGTTACTTCTTCCATCACCTGTAGACACACACACACTTCCTGTTACTTCATCCATCACCTGTAGACACACACACTTCCTGTTACTTCATCCATCACCTGTAGACACACACGCATTTCCTGTTACTTCATCCATCACCTGTAGACACACACACACTTCCTGTTACTTCATCCATCACCTGTAGACACACACACACTTCCTGTTACTTCATCCATCACCTGTAGACACACACACTTCCTGTTACTTCTTCCATCACCTGTAGACACACACACACTTCCTGTTACTTCATCCATCACACACACTTCCTGTTACTTCATCCATCACCTGTAGACACACACACTTCCTGTTACTTCATCCATCACTTGTAGACACACACACACTTCCTGTTTCTTCTTCCATCACCTGTAGACACACACACACTTCCTGTTACTTCATCCATCACCTGTAGACACACACACTTCCTGTTACTTCTTCCATCACCTGTAGACACACACACACTTCCTGTTACTTCATCCATCACACACACTTCCTGTTACTTCATCCATCACCTGTAGACACACACACTTCCTGTTACTTCATCCATCACCTGTAGACACACACACACTTCCTGTTACTTCATCCATCACCTGTAGACACACACACTTCCTGTTACTTCATCCATCACCTGTAGACACACACACTTCCTGTTACTTCATCCATCACCTGTAGACACACACACACTTCCTGTTACTTCATCCATCACCTGTAGACACACACACACTTCCTGTTACTTCTTCCATCACCTGTAGACACACACACACTTCCTGTTACTTCATCCATCACCTGTAGACACACACACTTCCTGTTACTTCTTCCATCACCTGTAGACACACACACACTTCCTGTTACTTCATCCATCACCTGTAGACACACACACACTTCCTGTTACTTCTTCCATCACCTGTAGACACACACACACTTCCTGTTACTTCATCCATCACCTGTAGACACACACACACTTCCTGTTACTTCATCCATCACCTGTAGACACACACACTTCCTGTTACTTCTTCCATCACCTGTAGACACACACACACTTCCTGTTACTTCATCCATCACACACACTTCCTGTTACTTCATCCATCACCTGTAGACACACACACTTCCTGTTACTTCATCCATCACTTGTAGACACACACACACTTCCTGTTACTTCATCCATCACCTGTAGACACACACACACTTCCTGTTACTTCTTCCATCACCTGTAGACACACACACTTCCTGTTACTTCATCCATCACCTGTAGACACACACACACTTCCTGTTACTTCATCCATCACCTGTAGACACACACACACTTCCTGTTACTTCTTCCATCACCTGTAGACACACACACACTTCCTGTTACTTCATCCATCACCTGTAGACACACACACTTCCTGTTACTTCTTCCATCACCTGTAGACACACACACACTTCCTGTTACTTCTTCCATCACCTGTAGACACACACACACTTCCTGTTACTTCATCCATCACCTGTAGACACACACACTTCCTGTTACTTCATCCATCACCTGTAGACACACACACTTCCTGTTACTTCATCCATCACCTGTAGACACACACACTTCCTGTTACTTCATCCATCACCTGTAGACACACACACACTTCCTGTTACTTCATCCATCACCTGTAGACACACACACTTCCTGTTACTTCTTCCATCACCTGTAGACACACACACACTTCCTGTTACTTCTTCCATCACCTGTAGACACACACACACTTCCTGTTACTTCTTCCATCACCTGTAGACACACACACTTCCTGTTACTTCTTCCATCACCTGTAGACACACACACACTTCCTGTTACTTCATCCATCACCTGTAGACACACACACTTCCTGTTACTTCATCCATCACCTGTAGACACACACACTTCCTGTTACTTCATCCATCACCTGTAGACACACACACTTCCTGTTACTTCTTCCATCACCTGTAGACACACACACTTCCTGTTACTTCTTCCATCACCTGTAGACACACACACACTTCCTGTTACTTCATCCATCACCTGTAGACACACACACTTCCTGTTACTTCATCCATCACCTGTAGACACACACACTTCCTGTTACTTCATCCATCACCTGTAGACACACACACTTCCTGTTACTTCATCCATCACCTGTAGACACACACACTTCCTGTTACTTCTTCCATCACCTGTAGACACACACACACTTCCTGTTACTTCTTCCATCACCTGTAGACACACACACACTTCCTGTTACTTCTTCCATCACCTGTAGACACACACACACTTCCTGTTACTTCTTCCATCACCTGTAGACACACACACACTTCCTGTTACTTCTTCCATCACCTGTAGACACACACACTTCCTGTTACTTCTTCCATCACCTGTAGACACACACACACTTCCTGTTACTTCATCCATCACCTGTAGACACACACACTTCCTGTTACTTCATCCATCACCTGTAGACACACACACTTCCTGTTACTTCATCCATCACCTGTAGACACACACACTTCCTGTTACTTCATCCATCACCTGTAGACACACACACTTCCTGTTACTTCTTCCATCACCTGTAGACACACACACACTTCCTGTTACTTCTTCCATCACCTGTAGACACACACACACTTCCTGTTACTTCTTCCATCACCTGTAGACACACACACTTCCTGTTACTTCATCCATCACCTGTAGACACACACACTTCCTGTTACTTCATCCATCACCTGTAGACACACACACACTTCCTGTTACTTCATCCATCACCTGTAGACACACACACACTTCCTGTTACTTCTTCCATCACCTGTAGACACACACACACTTCCTGTTACTTCATCCATCACCTGTAGACACACACACACTTCCTGTTACTTCTTCCATCACCTGTAGACACACACACACTTCCTGTTACTTCTTCCATCACCTGTAGACACACACACTTCCTGTTACTTCTTCCATCACCTGTAGACACACACACACTTCCTGTTACTTCATCCATCACCTGTAGACACACACACTTCCTGTTACACACCTGCACTTCATCCATCACCTGACCATACTGATACTGATACTGATACCACATGACCACACTGCTAGTGCTAACACGTGGCCATACTGCTAGTGATACCATGTGACCATATTACTAGTGCTAACACGTGGCCATACTGCTAATGATACCATGTGACGATACTGCTAGTGATAACACGTGCTGATACTGCTAGTGACACAACAGGATGATACCGCTAGTGGCACCACGTGACGATACAGCTACTAATAACACGTGATGATACTGCTAGTGGTAACACATGACGATACTGCCAGTGACACAACATGACGATACCGCTAGCGGCACCACGTTACAATACCGCTAGTAACACAACATGACAATACGGCCAGTGATACCACGTGACGATACCGCTAGTGACACTACGTCACAATACCGCCAGTGACACCACGTGACGATACCGCCAGTGACACCACGTGACGATACCGCTAGTGACACCACGTGACAATACGGCCAGTGACACCACATGACGATACCGCTAGTGACACCACATGACGATACCACTAGTGACACCACATGAAGATACCGCTAGTGACCCTACATAACGATATCGCCAGTGATACCACATGACCATTCCGCCAGTGACACCGCAGTACCATTCCACCAGTGATACCGCATTACCATTCCGCCTGTGATACCACATGACCATTCCGCGAGTGATACCCCATGACCATTCCGCCAGTGATACCACATGACCATTCTGCCAGTGATACCACATGACGATACCGCCAGTGATACCACATGACCATTCCGCCAGTGATACCACATGACGATACCGCCAGTGATACCACATGACCATTCTGCTAGTGATACCACATGACGATACCGCCAGTGATACCACATGACCATTCTGCCAGTGATACCACATGACCATTCCGCCAGTGATACCACATGACCATTCCGCCAGTGATAGCACATGACGATACCGCCAGTGATACCACATGACCATTCCGCCAGTGATACCACATGACCATTCCGCCAGTGATACCACATGACCATTCCGCCAGTGATAGCACATGACGATACCGCCAGTGATACCACATGACCATTCCGCCAGTGATACCACATGACCATTCCGCCAGTGATACCACATGACCATTCCGCCAGTGATACCACATGACCATTCCGCCAGTGATACCACATGACCATTCCGCCAGTGATACCACATGACCATTCCGCCAGTGATACCACATGACCATTCCGCCAGTGATACCACATGACCATTCCGCCAGTGATACCACATGACCATTCCGCCAGTGATACCACATGACCATTCCGCCAGTGATAGGACTAGTGCTACCACATGATTGTCAGTGAGTGTGAGTGATACTGAGTCTTCACCAGAGAAGAACCACGTGGGTTTAGTGCTGGCCACTTCCACAGAGCTCCCCTCGACATGAGGGTTGAGGGACATGGACAGTTTAATGCATGCTGACAACACATTCTAGCGGCTAACCTCCCTCCACAGTGCGAAGACATTTGGTACTTGACTCATGCTTCCAGTTAGCATGTCAGCATGCTACCTTTATAAGATGATTTAGCAGCTGTTCATGTGACCTGGCCTAACCCTAACACATGCTAACTGTTAGTCTGTTAAAGTTAGCATGCTAACTATTTCTCCCCGTAAACCTCAGGCTCATATAACTTGGAACTTGACACATGCTAACTGTTAGTCTGTTAAAGTTAGCATGCTAACTATTTCTCCCTGTAAACCTCAGGCTCATATAACTTGGAACTTGACACATGCTAACTGTTAGTCTGTTAAAGTTAGCATGCTAACTATTTCTCCCTGTAAACCTCAGGGTCATATAACTTGGAACTTGACACATGTTAACTGTTAGTCTGTTAAAGTTAGCATGCTAACTATTTCTCCCCGTAAACCTCAGGCTCATATAACTTGGAACTTGACACATGCTAACTGTTAGTCTGTTAAAGTTAGCATGCTAACTATTTCTCCCTGTAAACCTCAGGCTCATATAACTTGGAACTTGACACATGCTAACTGTTAGTCTGTTAAGGTTAGCATGCTAACTATTTCTCCCTGTAAACCTCAGGCTCATATAACTTGGAACTTGACACATGCTAACTGTTAGTCTGTTAAAGTTAGCATGCTAACTATTTCTCCCCGTAAACCTCAGGCTCATATAACTTGGAACTTGACACATGCTAACTGTTAGTCTGTTAAGGTTAGCATGCTAACTATTTCTCCCTGTAAACCTCAGGCTCATATAACTTGGAACTTGACACATGCTAACTGTTAGTCTGTTAAAGTTAGCATGCTAACTATTTCTCCCTGTAAACCTCAGGGTCATATAACTTGGAACTTGACACATGCTAACTGTTAGTCTGTTAAGGTTAGCATGCTAACTATTTCTCCCTGTAAACCTCAGGCTCATATAACTTGGAACTTGACACATGCTAACTGTTAGTCTGTTAAAGTTAGCATGCTAACTATTTCTCCCCGTAAACCTCAGGCTCATATAACTTGGAACTTGACACATGCTAACTGTTAGTCTGTTAAGGTTAGCATGCTAACTATTTCTCCCTGTAAACCTCAGGGTCATATAACTTGGAACTTGACACATGCTAACTGTTAGTCTGCTAAAGTTAGCATGCTAACTATTTCTCCCTGTAAACCTCAGGGTCATATAACTTGGAACTTGACACATGCTAACTGTTAGTCTGTTAAGGTTAGCATGCTAACTATTTCTCCCTGTAAACCTCAGGCTCATATAACTTGGAAGTTGACACATGCTAACTGTTAGTCTGTTAAAGTTAGCATGCTAACTATTTCTCCCCGTAAACCTCAGGCTCATATAACTTGGAACTTGACACATGCTAACTGTTAGTCTGTTAAGGTTAGCATGCTAACTATTTCTCCCTGTAAACCTCAGGGTCATATAACTTGGAACTTGACACATGCTAACTGTTAGTCTGTTAAAGTTAGCATGCTAACTATTTCTCCCTGTAAACCTCAGGGTCATATAACTTGGAACTTGACACATGCTAACTGTTAGTCTGCTAAAGTTAGCATGCTAACTATTTCTCCCTGTAAACCTCAGGCTCATATAACTTGGTACTTGACACATGCTAACTGTTAGCATGTCAGCACTATGACTTTAAATTCAACTCAATTATAACCAACAAAAATGATCTTTTTCTGGCTCCCAGCTGTAAAACGAGTAAAACGAGTAAAACATCAATGCGGTATCCGTTTTCTATTTCTCTCTTGAAATGTTAGACATTTTGAGGCGCGGCAAAACACTTCAAATATGGATAACAACTTTATGAAATCACAAGTTGATTCAATGGAACAAAAAAAAATCAATAATTAAGAAGCCTCGAAACATTGCAACTTTAGCGGGAACTTTCTGAAAACGCTGCCACCAATTCAGTCAGTGGAGGCTGCAACAACTGCAGGGTTAGGGTTAGAAGACTTAGGGTTAAGGTTAGAAGACTTAGGGTTAGGGTTAGAAGAGTTAGGGTTAGGGTTAAAAGAGCAAATTAAAAATACTGGAAGGGCTAAACCAGGGGTGTCCTAACTTTTTAGACTTGGGGCACTCATTGAGCTAATATATATATATATATATATGTATATATATATATATATATATATATATATATATATATATATATATATATATATATAATCTTGTACATATATATACATATATATACATATATATATATATATATATATACATATATATACATATATATACATATATACATATACAGTATATATATATATATATATATATATATATATATATATATATATATATATATATATATATATATATATATATATGTATATATATGTATATATGTATATATACATATACATACATATATATACATATATACATATATACATATACAGTATATATATATATATATACACTGTATGTGGGTGTGTACATTTTCTATTAATATAATGGATGTATACGTAATATAATTGTATGTTAAAATTGGACTCCTACACTGTTTACTTCCTTGACGACCTCCTTCAAGTATTGTAATCAGTCATAAATATCAGGCAGTTAAAAAGTGTCACAAACATGGATACATGTGCAGAGTCTTTTGCATTTATCCCATCATGCATTGCAATGGATTTAAATGGGTGTTTTTAAATATCCCCAATGTTCAGTGATCAGGTTGTACTTACTATGTGTGACCTTGTCTGTTGACTTTTCTGTTAGTTGCATTTCCCCCCCCCCCCCCACCATGACTAGGGAAGGTTGTTTGCATTGGGTCATATAAGTGAATGCTGTGCTATTAATTCAAAGTACTTTCATTGACTCACATTGGGAGCAAATATAGAACATTGTGAGAGCAGCTGGTGTCTGAAATGAATGTGCAAGTTGTCTGCGGTGCCATGCTTTGTTCAACTCATCACTTCTCCCGGGCCAAATTGAAGAGGTTGGCCCCCGCGGGACGTAGTTTGGACCAAACAGCCTTGAAAACATGGACATCTTGCCAGCCCAATGAGTCGGGAATCAAACCCTCCACTTCCACACTTTCATGCTTCATCAACATTGCTACGCTAACGTTGCCAACCAGCAGGAAGTCAATGAAAGTAGCAATGAAAGTCACACACACACTGAAATGTGTCCTCTGCATTTGACCCATCACCCTTGTTCACCCCCTGGGAGGTGAGGGGAGCAGCAGCGGGGGCCGCGCCCGAGAATCATTTTTGGTGATGGAACCCCCAATTCCAAGCCTTGATGCTGAGTGCCAAGCAGGGAGGTAATGGCTCCCATTTTTAGAGGCTTTGGTATGACTCCAAACTTGCAAGAGTTGCATGCCAATCTTCAAAATCATTTGTTATGATTTGACCTCTCACAGTAGGAAGCCCCATTCGTCACAGTTTACCTGACACACGAACCGTGACAAATTAGGGGGGGCGGGGGGTGTGCACTGTACACTTTAGCCGCCAGACAACGGGAGAGTGTTGAATATCTTCAAATGTTTGGGGGTTTTTGTGGCGACTCCGACTTTGACCACAGCGTGGGCTGCTATGTAGAGTCCTGGCGCTTTCCATCGTTTTTAGCAGACTGCATTGCAAGAATCCCTTTCCTACTGTCGGTGCAAAAAAGCGAGTGAGATCCTTGTGGTGCGTGTGGTTCCTGCGAGCGACAACACAAGTTCCTTCACAAGCTAAGCTATGCTAATGTGGCGAGTCCAGCATTTATGCTTTCAGATCTTTTCCTTCTGATGTGCCTCCATTACCTTTCTTAAGTCCTCCCCCCGCTAACCCCAATATGCATTTCAACACGTCTTTGAGTGGCAACATCTTTGCCGCGTGAAAGCATCCCCATTATTATCCTTTTTGTGGCTTCTTTTCCCTTCTTTCCCTCCCCCTGGAAGACGGATGCAACTCCGTGTGGGAAATGAGGAAAAAGAGGCCGGCGAGTGTCAACAATGTCTGACATTTTTACCCCCGGCACACAATGCGTGTGAAGTGAGGAACACATACAGTAGGCGTGTAAGTGAGGAACACGTACAGTAGGCGTGTAAGTGAGGAACACATACAGTAGGCGTGTAAGTGAGGAACACATACAGTAGGCGTGTAAGTGAGGAACACGTACAGTAGGCGTGTAAGTGAGGAACACGTACAGTAGGCGTGTAAGTGAGGAACACATACAGTAGGCGTGTAAGTGAGGAACACGTACAGTAGGCGTGTAAGTGAGGAACACATACAGTAGGCGTGTAAGTGAGGAACACATACAGTAGGCGTGTAAGTGAGGAACACATACAGTAGGCGTGTAAGTGAGGAACACGTACAGTAGGCGTGTAAGTGAGGAACACGTACAGTAGGCGTGTAAGTGAGGAACACGTACAGTAGGCGTGTAAGTGAGGAACACATACAGTAGGCGTGTAAGTGAGGAACACGTACAGTAGGCGTGTAAGTGAGGAACACATACAGTAGGCGTGTCAAGGCCATGAGTGAGGAAGACTTGGGCGTGTCTACCACTCTTCCTCACAGCTGCCGCTAGCAGACTAGCCGCAACTCAGATCCATTTGAAATACCGAGCCGTCTCTGAATGTTAGATTTGCTGCCAATGTGAGTCAATCAGATCAATGAAAGTCCTCTGAGTTGAAAGCACAGCATTTACTTGTATAACCCAATGCAAAAAACCTCCCCTAGTCATGGTGGGGGGAAAAAAAACAACAATACCAAATGAGAAGCTGCTCACTGAACATTGTGGATATTATGAAAAACGTAGCAAACACCATCAAAAATAGAACTTAGTTGCCAATCTAGACCGGGACGTTTTTGAAACTCATCTTTTTACTCAAAACCTGCTGGATAGCTTTTTAGTTCCTAGGGCTAAAGACTCATTAGCAGGGGTTTTCAAACTTTTTTCACCAAGTACCACCCTCAGAAAACCCCTGGCTCTCCAAGTACCACCACAATGACCAACACTGAAACACAGTAGCGTAGTAGGCCTACACATTTGTTAAAAACAAGGAAGAGGAATATTTCATATGTTTGGCCATTGTAACATTTCACACAGTTTGAACAGTAGCACTGAGAACATTTAATGAAGTGACGTACCACTAGACGCTTTGAGAATCACCCATCTAGAAAGACAGTAGGGTAGCGCCATCTGTATTATGTTCTCTGCTCACTGTGGCACACCTGGTAACCTTCTAGATCTAGACTACTGACCTACCTCATTTTTACAAGACCATGACTTTCGAACCAGAGCCAATCTAGCTACCAATCTAACCGAGTACCACACCAAATATCAGGACCATCTTTGAGGTCCATCCGAGACATCTGACCCAGACGGATTACGTCCAATCCATTTAAATCCTGGAGGGGTTCGGCAAGGTCCCTTTGCACTTGAAGGGGTCCAAAATCGATCAATCAATTTACTCATATAATCACAAGTGCCTCAAAGGACTTCACAAACCACAACAAGATCCACTTATCTGAACCAGTATCCGAGCAAAGAACAACTTCAAAAGTCCATCTGGGAGAAAGAAGTAACCTTGGGAAGGGGTTGCAGATACCTGGACCCTTTAGGTGCCTCTGAAAAGTTCAACCAGGAAGTCAGCATTCTCTTGAGAAAATCTAAACCTAACCTGTTTTTTCTAGGTACTAACAAGGTCCAAATTGGAGCATAATAAACCCTGGAGGGGTCCGAGAAGGTCTCCTTTTCACTCGGAAGGGTCCCAAAAGGTCAGGATCAGATCTGGGTACATGTGTAAACCACGAAGTTCTGTCTTTGCCAGTTCTGTTTTGCACGGTACTCAAAAGCTGGTCGTCCACATGAGAGGCGAGCGGGATGACTACCGAGCTAAGCTACTTGATAGCCAGCATTGATCTGGAATACGTCAGGGAATGACGTAGCTGGCCTCCGTTACAAAGGTCCAACCCTTTTGGGCCACCAGGACCTTTGGGGTTTAGTCCTTTTTGGCGGAATTTGCCTTAATCTGAGACCGGAGAATTTTTTTGTGTAAACACAAATAGGCCCTAATCGCTATGGGGTCCATAGGTGCCTCTGAAAGTCCAAGTACTCCAACCCGTCCGAATAACTCTGCTTTCTCTGAGGGACCCTTGGGGAAATGTAACCCTAACCTGGTTTCCTAGGTACCATTGAGGTCTAAATTGGAGGTCCTGTTTGCACTTGGGGCAGCAAGGCTCTGGTGGTAAGAGTAGTTGGCCCGGGTTCGATCCTCAGTCCCCCTGTGGCCATGTCCAAGTATACTTGAGCAAGATACTGAATAGTGCCAAAGCGCTTTGAGTACCTTGAAAGTAGAAAAATGCGATTCAAGGACAATCTATTTCAGAAATGGGCTTTATCTGAGTACATATCCAACCTTTTGGGGCCACTGGGTTCAGTCCTTTTTCATGGAATTAGGCCTAATCTAAGACCGGATCATTTTTCACGTAAAAATGAATAGTCCCCAATCGCTTTAGGGTCCATTGGTGCCTCTGAAAGCCCAAGTACCCCAATCCGTCTGAGGAAGATTGCTTTCCTTGACGGACCCTCGGGAAACTCTAACCCTAATCCGTTTTTTTAAGTACCCCTGACCCCAGAAACCACAAAGTTCTGACTTTGACATGAAACCAGAGCCTCAGGGACTGAAGTTCTTTTGACTATTTCGACTGCGAGACCAAGGAACATCGGCTGATTGGAACTTTGACTAAAGCCATCCTATCATTTTCAGGGGAAATAGTCCCTGGATGTTTTCTGAAAGTCTGCTAGAACGTTTAATGGACCCACACTGGAGCAGTAGAAAGAGAAGTATGGAAGGAGTCCATTTCTGTCCGTCAAGTACTGAACTTCAAGCGGTTTGATCAGTGACACATTGTTCATCTCCTCTGCTCCGACATCGCTGGCCACCAATTAAACCAACTCCGGGGTCGGTGCCCTCCTAATGGCTGAAGAATGCGAGGCCTCGTGCTAACAAGCCAAAGATACGGCGTCTCTCGATCCGCTGCCGAGCCCGGAGACCGAGACCGAGACCGAGACAGAGTCAACAAATAATGAATATTTACTTCCCGCCCCGTGTGTCCCCCTTGATGTGTAAATAATTCAAGGCCCACTTGCGAGGAGTGAGCTAATTAGGTTAGAAGTGGAGGCTTCAGAGGAGTCATTAGCAGCGTGCATTACCCCTCAACGCTCCCCACGGGGGAGGAATATTTCAAAGTGACAATAAGTGTGCCGATCGGAAAGTCACGTCAAGACGACGCAGGACAAAGTTTTCCTGGCTTTAGTCGACTGTGTTGCACCAAGCCTTGTTTCCAGTTGCAAGTACAGTATCTGCCAGACAGTATTGCAATATTTATGAATGATTGACGGGTCAGGGGCTCCCCACCCCCTCCAGTCAAGTAACCTCCGCCCCCAATTGTCGGGAACACCATTTAGCGTGGAACACGATACACACGTTTTATTTCCTCGACTTTCAGTCAGCTTTTGACCAAAATAATTAAACGATTATCATTTAATTCATGTGAGGGCTGCATGATTGTGGAACGAGAAATCACCATTTTTTTCCATCAATATTGAAATCACGATTATTTTCATCAATATTTAAATCACGATTATTAATCACGATTATTTTCATCGATATTGAAATCACGATTATTTTCATAAATATTGAAATTACAATTATTAATCACGATTATTTGTGTCAATATTGAAATCACGATTATTAATCACAAATATTTTCATAAATATTGAAATCACGATTATTAATCATGATTATTTTCATCAATATTGAAATCACGATTATTAATCACGATTTTCATCAATATTGAAATCAAGATTATTTTCAACAATATTGAAGTCACGATTATTAATCATGATTATTTTCGTCAATATTGAAATCAAGATTATTTTCAACAATATTGAAGTCACGATTATTAATCATGATTATTTTCGTCAATATTGAAATCAAGATTATTTTCAACAATATTGAAGTCACGATTATTAATCATGATTATTTTCGTCAATATTGAAATCAAGATTATTTTCGTCAATATCGAAATCACGATTATTGATCATGATTATTTTCATCAATATTGAAATCACAATTATTAATCATGATTATTTTCATCAATATTGAAATCACGATTATTGATCATGATTAGTTTCATCAATATTGAAATCACGATTATTAATCATGATTATTTTCATGAATATTGAAATCACAATTATTAATCACGATTATTTTTGTCAATATTGAAATCCCGATTATTTTCAACAATATTGAAATCACGATTATTAATCATGATTATTTTCAACAATATTGAAATCACAAATGTTTTTCATCAATTTTGAAAATAGGAATATTAATCACGATTATTTTCGTCAATATTGAAATCACGATTATTAATCAAGAATGTTTTCATAAATATGGAAATCACGATAATTAATCATGATTTTCATCAATATTGAAATCACGAGTATTAATCCCGATTATTTTCAACAATATTGAAATCATGATTATTAATCCCGATTATTTTCATCAATATTGAAATCATGATTATTTTCATCGATAATGAAATCATGATTATTAATCATGATTACTTTCATCAATATTGAAATCACGATTATTAACCACGATTATTTTCAACAATACTGAAATCACAATTATTAATTACGATTATGTTTCTAGTACATTTTCTGTATATTTCTGAATGTTCTAGTACATTTCCAGAACATTTCTTAGTGTTTCTGGTAAATTGCCAGTACATTTATGGGTGCTTCTACTTCATTTCTAGAACATTTCTGAATGTTTCTAGTACATTTTTGACACATTTGTGGTAAACTTCCAGGACATTTCTTAGTGTTTTTAGTACATTTCCAGTATATTTCTGATTGTTCATAGTACATTTTCAGTAACTTTCTGAATGTTTCTAGTACATTTCTAAAAAGTTTTGGTAAATTTCCAGTACATTTCTGAATGTTTGTCGTCAATTTTTGATACATTTGTTGTAAACTTCCAGAACATTTCTTAGTGTTTCTAGTTCATTTCCAGTACATTTCTGAATCTTTCTAGGCAATTTTCAATACATTTCTGAATGTTTTCTAGTAAACTTCTAAAACATTTCTGAATGTTTCTAGTAAATTTCCAGAACATTTCTGAATGTTTCTAGTAAATTACCAGAACATATCCGATACATTTTCAAAACATTCCCGCCCGCTTCCAGTGGATAAAGAGAACATTTTCCAGAAAAGTCCTGGAGAGTTGCCAGCAAATGTTGGAAAGTTGCCAGAAAATAGACCAGAAGATTTCTGGTACATTTCCAGAAATATTTTTGAAAGTTTCCAGGCAATTTGTCTTTGGCATGAGCGATGTTGAAAGACAACGCAGTGGAACGTTTCATGCTAACCTCCACCCGGAGGCAACAAACTGTATGATACTCCAGTTATTGATGAGAAGAGCCACCACAACATACAATACTCCAGTTATTGATGATAAGAGCCACCACAACATATAATACTCCAGTTATTGATGATAAGAGCCACCACAACATATAATACTCCAGTCATTGATGATAAGAGCCACCACAACATATAATACTCCAGTTATTGATGATAAGAGCCACCACAACATATAATACTCCAGTTATTGATGATAAGAGCCACCACAACATATAATACTCCAGTTATTGATGATAAGAGCCACCACAACATATAATACTCCAGTCATTGATGATAAGAGCCACCACAACATATAATACTCCAGTTATTGATGATAAGAGCCACCACAACATATAATACTCCAGTCATTGATGATAAGAGCCACCACAACATACAATACTCCAGTCATTGATGATAAGAGCCACCACAACATATAATACTCCAGTCATTGATGATAAGAGCCACCACAACATATAATACTCCAGTCATTGATGATAAGAGCCACCACAACATATAATACTCCAGTTATTGATGATAAGAGCCACCACAACATACAATACTCCAGTTGTTGATGATAAGAGCCACCACAACATGTAATACTCCAGTTATTGATGATAAGAGCCACCACAAGAAAACAAACTGAAGCTGCATTGAAAGCCCCCCCCTCCCCCCCCCCCCCCCACTCTTTCACTAACCATCAAAAATGTCAGGAAGATCGGAGAGTTTGGAAGAAAGTTACGACCGTTAAAATGTTCCACCACAAAATTTGATACTGGTGTCGATATCAGCGCATAGTCGGGATCAGACCCCAACCTGGAAGCTTTATATCAGTTTGGAAGGAGATGGGATCATTTTAAGTGCAGTCCAGACAGTTTGTACCACCAATGGATACCAATAGGTACCAGATGGCACTTTAGGGTCTCATGGTATGTGTACCAGTTCTGATCAAGCTCAGGATTCCAGGTAAGAATGTTGAAAGTTTGGCGCCATGCCACGCCCACATCCTACAATTGCTTCCCAATGCATCATGGTCCATATGTCCAGTATCTGTGGTCAAAGCTCGTCAAGTATGGAGACCAAGATGGCCGACTTCCTGTTGGTTTCCATATATGGGCTCTGTAGACGTGTCTGCAGCGACCATACGGGCATCTGCTGGCATTTTTGGACATTATCAAGGGGGTGATAGAGAGTCAGCTTTGAAATGGTCCTGTTGATACTCTCCAAATATGCTTTTTTTGTCCAGACCATAGCCTTTGCTGCCCGGGTCCAACAGTCCGGCAGGTCAGAAAAGCAAGTTTCAGTAGGATTGACTCAACAAACCATGAGCAGGACTGAATAAAATCAGCTTGCAGAAAGAAGTGATGGCACCAGAAAGTTCCTCCAGAATAAAATCAGCTTGCAGAAAGAAGTGATGGCACCACAAAGTTCCTCCAGAATAAAATCAGCTTGCAGAAAGAAGTGATGGCACCACAAAGTTCCTCCAGAATAAAATCAGCTTGCAGAAAGAAGTGATGGCACCAGAAAGTTCCTCCAGAATAAAATCAGCTTGCAGAAAGAAGTGATGGCACCACAAAGTTCCTCCAGAATAAAATCAGCTTGCAGAAAGAAGTGATGGCACCAGAAAGTTCCTCACAATCCAGCAGACAAGCAGACCCCAGAAGTCTTCAACCACCTTCTCAAATTCCAGTTACGCTTAATCCAAGCATTTGGGAGCCACACCCAGACCTCATCGGCCAGGACTCTTACGTCTTTCCCACAGCTTCCTTCTCTTACGTCTTTCCCACAGCTTCTTCCACCATACCTCAAACTTTCAGGACAAAAAGTCCCTGCTGGATGGAAGAGTCCTGACTTTGACTTTGGCAGACATCTTGAAAACATGCTAGCATTGCTACATCTCAGGCTGCCATGATGCTAGCTGACCTTGAACACGCCAAGCAAACTGGGATCTGACCTTGAACACGCAAAGCTAACTGGGATCTGACCTTGAACACGCCAAGCAAACTGGGATCTGACCTTGAACACGCAAAGCAAACTGGGATCTGACCTTGAACACGCCAAGCAAACTGGGATCTGACCTTGAACACGCAAAGCTAACTGGGATCTCGCTCGCCAATTCTACCTGAAAATGTACGCTTTGCTTGTTACACTCAATTAGTGGGAATAGAAAACCTGTATTTTTTCTAGGGTAAAATCCTTGCAGCTTAGCTGGCAGTTTTTTTGTTTTTATCATGAACTGGAAGCTGAATGTTTCCAGTCCATTTCCAGTAATCTGGTGATTGTGCAGCCCTTTGAGACACTTGTGATTAAGTCAACTTTTATTGATTGATTGATTGAACTTTCTCAATGTTTCTAGTACATTTTCGGTAACTTTCTGGGTGTTTCTGGTTAATTTTCAGTAGATTTTTTTAATGTACATTTCTGAAGATTCACCTAACTATTATAATTTTTATGATACCGACATTTTACGGTTTTTATGTTATTAACGTCTTCTTATTCATAACCGGCCCCCAACTATGTCCACATCTGCACAAACTTGTCCCGTCCGTTTGTGCTGCAAAATTTGTGTTTTGTATTATTAAATCCAGAAATGAGCTGCACCGTTTTATAAGCCGCAGGGTCAAAGTGTAGGAAAAAAGCCGGGGCTTATAGTCTGGAATGTACAGTCCATATATTTATTTCTCTTGAAACGCAACAAAACTAATACATTGAGTAATAAAAGATGAGGTACTTTATTTCCAGGCGTTTGCGGGCCAGATGTGGCCCCCAAACCTGGAGTTGACCAGATGTGGCCCCTGAACCTGGAGTTGACCAGCGGTGAAATGTGAAGGTGCTTACCACCACAGCACAACACACTTCTGAGGGCCAGATGGGGCCCCCGAACCTGGAGTTGACCAGCGGTGAAATGTGAAGGTGCTCACCACCACAGCACAACACGCTTCTGAGGGCCAGATGTGGCCCCCGAACCTGGAGTTGACCAGCAGTGAAATGTGAAGGTGCTTACCACCACAGCACAACACGCTTCTGAGGGCAGGTTACTCGCTCACTCCCAAGTGGATCCGACACACATTAGTCTGCGGTGTCGTTCATCCGGGGACCGCAATCACCGGGGCCCCCGGCCATCGGAGCGTGCCGAGAATGTGCGGGCAGACAAAGCTGGACGGTGGCCAGACCTCAACTCCACGCGAGAGAGAAAGTCGGGAATACGATCATGTTCCCCTCGACCGCGCCCTCACTTTCTACAGACCAACAAAAGCGGAGAGTCTGCAGTGGATCACGGAGCGCCTCGGTCTTACGCAAGCCACCAGGTCCCAGGGAGTGTCAGGACCAGGTCCCAGGGAGTGTCGGGACCAGGTCCTAGGGAGTGTCAGGACCAGGTCCCAGGGAGTGTCAGGACCAGGTCCCAGGGAGTGTCGGGACCAGGTCGGAGGGAGTGTCAGGACCAGGTCCCAGGGAGTGTCGGGACCAGGTTGGAGGGAGTGTCGGGACCAGGTTAGAGGGAGTGTCGGGACCACGTCGGACGAGTGGTTCTCATAAAAGGTGTGTCAGTGTCCAGTCCTTGGACCACCTGTTCAGAGACGCTTCATCCTGCATTCTTGTGTCTCCGTCATCCACCAAATGGCCAAGGTGTTTCTCCCACCTCTGCGTTGTTTCTCCGACTCAAACTGAGGGATTACGCCGTGATGTTCGCCCGCCTTCTGATCACACCTCAGAGATGCTCCTTGAAACTGGAGCAGCCATTTAGGACCATCATGGGGCCAACATCTCGCATGATCAAAGGTAAAAACCACGGAAATAATGAAGCAATTTGTGCCAAGTAGCCTTTGAAGACGTGAGCGCTAACACTCGTCGTCACGGGTGACGGGAGGCGGCCATCTTCCCGCCTCCATGTTGGCCTCCTCCACGCCACTTTGCACGCAATTACCTGCGGAAACTTCACACCATATAAGGGCAAAGGAAGTCATCGGCAAAAGTTGCAAGTACTCTTGGACAGAAGGAAAAGTGCCGTGACTTTGTAGGAGAAGATGCTACCTTCTGTCAACATGTGATGTCATCATGTGATGTCATCATGTGATGTCATCATGTGATGTCATGGTTGATCTAACTTTTCAAAGCATGCTCCTAAACATCTTTAGGTTGCATAATCAATAATCAATAAGGATGCATGGGCTGGAAGTCTGACAGTAAATGTCCAGGACATTTCCGGAACATTTCCAGGACACGTCTCTATGTTTTCAGTACATTTCCAAATCATTTCCAGGACATTTCTGAATTGTGCCACTAAATTTGTGAAGGTTTGCAGTACATCTCCAGAACATTTCTCTAGGTTTTCTGTACATTTCCAGTACATTTCTGAATATTTCCAGCACATTTCCAGTACATTTCTGAATATTTCCAGCACATTTCCTGTACATTTCCAAAATATTTCTGAATCTTTTTCAGGAGATTTACAGAATCTTGAACATTTTCTGAAAGTTGCCAGGAAAAATCGATATGTTTCCAGTAAATGTCCAGTACATTTCCAGTAAACTACCAGAATATTTCTGAATGTTTCCAGTAAATTTACAGAATAAATCCAAAACATTTTTGTAAAGTTGCTAAAACATTTATGTTTCCAGTAAATTTTCAGAACATTTCTGAATGTTTCCAGTAAATTTCCCGAATATTTCCTGTAAATTTCCCAAACATTTCCTGTAAATGTATATATTTCCAGTATATATCTGAATGTTTAGAGTAAATGTATAAAACATATCTTGAAAATTTCCAGAAAGTTGCAAAAACCTTTCGGAATGTTTACAGGTATTCTACTGGAAATCTCTGAATGTTTTCAGTACATTTCCAGAAAATTCTGAATGTTGCCCGTATATTTCCAGTAAATATTCTGAACATTTCCTGTATATTTCCAGGACATTTCTGAATGTTTTCAATCAATTTCCAGAACAATTCCTTTAAATTTCCAAAACATATCAGAGTCTTTCAATGGACTTACATAACATTAAACATTTGGGAAAGTTGCCAGAACATTTTTCAGTAAATTTCCAGTAAATGTCTGAATGTTTCCAAATACCTGAATGATTGCAGTACATTTCCAGTAAATATCTGAATGTTTCCAGTAATTTTCTAAACATTTCCAGTAAATTTCGAGAACATTTCTGAATGTTTTCAATACATTTCCGGTAAATTTCTGAATGTTTACAGTGAATTTACACACCATACCTAGAAAGTTTCCGGAAAGTTGCCAGAACATTTCTCTATATTTTTAGTAAATTTCCAAAAAATTACTGTACGTTTTCAGAACATTTCTGTATGTTTTCAGTACATTTCTACTAAATTCCTGAAGGTTTGCAGTACATTTCCAGAACATTCCTCTATATATTCAGTACATTTCCAGTATATTTCTGAATGTTTCCAGTATATTTCCAGAACATTTCCTGTAAATTTCCAAAAAAAAATTCCCTAGCAGATTTACAGAATACTGAACATTTCTGAAAGTTGCCAGGGAAAAATCTGTATGTTTCCAGTAAATATCCACTACATTTCCAGTAAATTACCAAAATATTTCTGAATCTACCCAGTAAATTTACAGAATAATTCCAGACTTTTGCAAAAACATTTTTGTTTCCAGTAAATGTTTAGAACATTTCTGAATGTTTCAATAGATTTACAGAAAAAAGAAATCCAGAAAATTGGAAAGATATTTCTGAATGTTTGTAGTAAATTTCCAGAAAATGTCTAAATGTTTCCATTACAATTCCAGAACATTACTGAACTTTTCAATAGATTTACAGAACATTTGTGAAAGTTGCCAGAACATTTTTGTATGTTTCCAGTAAATTTCCAGTAAATATCTGCATGTTCCCAGTAAATGTTTTTACATCTCCAGTAAATTCCCAGAACATTTGTGAATGTTTTCAATATATTTCCAGTGAATATCTGAATGTTTACAATAGATTTACAGAACATATCTAGAACATTTCTCAGAAGTTGCCAGAACAATTCTCAATGTTTCCAGTAAATATTGAATACATTTATGAATGTCTCCAGTACATTTCCAGTAAATGTTTGAATGTTTCAAGTAAATATCCAAAACATTTCCAGAACATTTCTGAATGGTTCCAGAAAAAAATACAAAGGTTTCCAGTTATTATCTGGTACATTTCCAGTAAATTTACAGAAGATTTCCGAATGTTTACAGTAAATTTCCAGAACATTTCCTATACATCTCCAGTACATTTCTGAATGTTTCCAGTAAATTTCCAGAACATTTCCTATACATCTCCAGTACATTTCTGAATGTTTCCAGTAAATTTCCAGAAGATTTCTGAATGTTTACAGTAAATTTTCAGAACATTTCCTATACATCTCCAGTACATTTCTGAATGTTTCCAGTCAATATCTGGTACATTTCCAAAACATTTCTGAATGGTTCCAGAAAAAAATATGTAGGTTTCAAGTCAATATCTGGTACATTTCCAGTAAATTTCCAGAAGATTTCTGAATGTTTACAGTAAATTTCCAGAACATTTCCTATACATCTCCAGTACATTTCTGAATGTTTCCAGTAAATTTCCAGAAGATTTCCGAATGTTTACAGTAAATTTCCAGAACATTTCCTATACATCTCCAGTACATTTCTGAATGTTTCCAGTCAATATCTGGTACATTTCCAGAACATTTCTGAATGGTTCCAGAAAAAAATATGTAGGTTTCAAGTCAATATCTGGTACATTTCCAGTAAATTTCCAGAAGATTTCTGAATGTTTACAGTAAATTTCCAGCCTATACATCTCCAGTACATTTCTGAATGTTTCCAGTAAATATCCAAAACAATTCTATAACATTTCTGAATGGTTCCAGATAAAAATATGTAGGTTTCCAGTTAATATCTGGTACACTTCCAGTAAATTTCCAGAAGATTTCCAAATGTTTACAGTAAATTTTCAGAACATTTCCTATACATCTCCAGTACATTTCTGAATGTTTTGCACATTAAACATTTGTAAGAGTTGTGGGAAAAATGCTTTATGTTACCAAATTTATTTTTTATTTATTTATTTTTTATTTTTTAAAGTTGGCTTCACGCAAAAGTCAGTTTTTTTAATGATTTCTTTGAATATTTGAAATAATATTTCCTCAGCACTGTCCTTCACACTCACTTCCTTCCTGTGCTTGGAAAAACAAAGTGGAGCTACAAGCTAATGCTAGCCAGTCAGTAAATGAAAACATTTCCAGTAAATTTCTGAATGTTTCAGTCAAATTAAAGAACATTATTATTTTTTTTAAATTCCGTAAAGATGCAAAAACGTTTCTCAATGTTGACAGGAATTGTACTGGAAATCTCTGAATGTTTTCAGTACATTTCTGAATGTTGTGGGTACATTTCCAGTAAACATTTCCAGAACAACTGGAGCTACAAGCTAACGCTAGCGAGTAAGAGCCGAGGTCTGGGTGGTAAGCTGAATCCAACAATGAGAGAAGGCTCTTATCTTGAAGGCACTTCCTGTGTGTGCCGCTATGAAGGCACTTCCTGTGTGTGCCGCCATTGTCCGCTACGTGGAGGATTTGTGTGTTTCATTCCGCTTCTTATCCGTCCCGAGGTATGCGCTAATAGCCGGGGGAATTTGCATCTGCCATTCCTGCGACTAATCCACAAAGCTGCAGCTGGCGTGCGTGGCGGCGCACACACGGCGCGCTCCATTTGCAATTCATCCGTCAGATGACAAAATGGCGTCCTTTCAGCGTATGGGAAGTATAAACACGTCTAGAAGTATAAACGCGTCTAGAAGCGTATTCACGCGCAAACGTCCCGCTGTTGCATTGACGGGATTGTCACCGCGGCAACCGCCGTACGCATTTTGACAATTACGAAGCGGGTGAATAGGATGGCGTTTTTGGCAGCTTCCTCCCTCATAACGAGGACGGCCAATCAGGAAGCTTCTTCTTCTCTTCTAATTCCCCAGCGTGGATCAGTCCTGATGCAGACTTTCCCACGCTGGATGCTGACCTGCCAGGAAGCACACAGGCCAGTCTTTGTTGCAGATTAGGCCCCCGCCCTATGGTTAATGGAACCTGGGCTTCTAGTAACCTCACATTGGCCCCCGCCCTATGGTCAATGGAACCTGGGCTTCTAGTAACCTCACATTGGCCACCGCCCTATGGTCAATGGAACCTGGGCGTCTAGTAACCTCACATTGGCCCTAGCCCTATAGTTAATGGAACCTGGGCTTCTAGTAACCTCACATAGGCCCCCGCCCTATAGTTAATGGAACCTGGGCTTCTAGTAACCTCACATTGGCCCCCGCCCTATGGTCAATGGAACCTGGGCTTCTAGTAACCTCACATAGGCCCCCGCCCTATAGTTAATGGAACCTGGGCTTCTAGTAACCTCACATAGGCCCCCGCCCTATAGTTAATGGAACCTGGGCTTCTAGTGACCTCACATAGGCCCCCGCCCTATAGTTAATGGAACCTGGGCTTCTAGTAACCTCACATAGGCCCCCGCCCTATGGTCAATGGAACCTGGGCTTCTAGTAACCTCACATTGGCCACCGCCCTATGGTCAATGGAACCTGGGCGTCTAGTAACCTCACATTGGCCCCCGCCCTATGGTCAATGGAACCTGGGCTTCTAGTAACCTCACATAGGCCCCCGCCCTATAGTTAATGGAACCTGGGCTTCTAGTAACCTCACATAGGCCCCCGCCCTATAGTTAATGGAACCTGGGCTTCTAGTGACCTCACATAGGCCCCCGCCCTATAGTTAATGGAACCTGGGCTTCTAGTAACCTCACATAGGCCCCCGCCCTATAGTTAATGGAACCTGGGCTTCTAGTGACCTCACATAGGCCCCCGCCCTATAGTTAATGGAACCTGGGCTTCTAGTAACCTCACATAGGCCCCCGCCCTATGGTCAATGGAACCTGGGCTTCTAGTAACCTCACATAGGCCCCCGCCCTATGGTCAATGGAACCTGGGCTTCTAGTAACCTCACATTGGCCACCGCCCTATGGTCAATGGAACCTGGGCTTCTAGTAACCTCACATAGGCCCCCGCCCTATGGTCAATGGAACCTGGGCTTCTAGTAACCTCACATTGGCCACCGCCCTATGGTCAATGGAACCTGGGCGTCTAGTAACCTCACATTGGCCCCCGCCCTATGGTCAATGGAACCTGGGCTTCTAGTAACCTCACATAGGCCCCCGCCCTATGGTCAATGGAACCTGGGCTTCTAGTAACCTCACATTGGCCACCGCCCTATGGTCAATGGAACCTGGGCGTCTAGTAACCTCACATTGGCCCCCGCCCTATGGTCAATGGAACCTGGGCGTCTAGTAACCTCACATTGGCCCCCGCCCTATGGTCAATGGAACCTGGGCTTCTAGTAACCTCACATAGGCCCCCGCCCTATAGTTAATGGAACCTGGGCTTCTAGTAACCTCACATAGGCCCCCGCCCTATAGTTAATGGAACCTGGGCTTCTAGTAACCTCACATAGGCCCCCGCCCTATAGTTAATGGAACCTGGGCTTCTAGTGACCTCACATAGGCCCCCGCCCTATAGTTAATGGAACCTGGGCTTCTAGTAACCTCACATAGGCCCCCGCCCTATAGTTAATGGAACCTGGGCTTCTAGTGACCTCACATAGGCCCCCGCCCTATAGTTAATGGAACCTGGGCTTCTAGTAACCTCACATAGGCCCCCGCCCTATGGTCAATGGAACCTGGGCTTCTAGTAACCTCACATAGGCCCCCGCCCTATGGTCAATGGAACCTGGGCTTCTAGTAACCTCACATTGGCCACCGCCCTATGGTCAATGGAACCTGGGCTTCTAGTAACCTCACATAGGCCCCCGCCCTATGGTCAATGGAACCTGGGCTTCTAGTAACCTCACATTGGCCACCGCCCTATGGTCAATGGAACCTGGGCGTCTAGTAACCTCACATTGGCCCCCGCCCTATGGTCAATGGAACCTGGGCTTCTAGTAACCTCACATAGGCCCCCGCCCTATAGTTAATGGAACCTGGGCTTCTAGTAACCTCACATAGGCCCCCGCCCTATAGTTAATGGAACCTGGGCTTCTAGTGACCTCACATAGGCCCCCGCCCTATAGTTAATGGAACCTGGGCTTCTAGTAACCTCACATAGGCCCCCGCCCTATAGTTAATGGAACCTGGGCTTCTAGTAACCTCACATAGGCCCCCGCCCTATAGTTAATGGAACCTGGGCTTCTAGTAACCTCACATAGGCCCCCGCCCTATAGTTAATGGAACCTGGGCTTCTAGTGACCTCACATTGGCCCCCGCCCTATAGTTAATGGAACCTGGGCTTCTAGTGACCTCACATTGGCCCCCGCCCTATAGTTAATGGAACCTGGGCTTCTAGTAACCTCACATAGGCCCCCGCCCTATAGTTAATGGAACCTGGGCTTCTAGTAACCTCACATAGGCCCCCGCCCTATAGTTAATGGAACCTGGGCTTCTAGTGACCTCACATTGGCCCCCGCCCTATAGTTAATGGAACCTGGGCTTCACGCGAGCTTTTGCACTACTAGTAACCAGTCATCCATGTTGTTGTGTCAGGCCAGTCATCCATGTGGTTGTGTCAGGCCAGTCATCCATGTGGTTGTGTCAGGCCAGTGCAACGCTCCTCGAAAGGTTACAAGAGAAGTGATTGCTTCCTGAATAGGATGAACTTCCTGTTCCAACAGGATGTGCAGCAGCAGGAAGACAATGAAGCAACAATTGATGAATGTATGATGTGTCTACTGAAAATGTGAGGGTGAAAAGTATACATACAGCAATGTTAATATTTGCTTCCTTGGCAAGTTGACCTGTAATAAGACACTTTTGGTAGCCATCCACAAGCTTCTGCTTGACCACTTGACCACTAAATTGCTGCAGTTCAGCATACTTGGTCAACAGCCATACAGGTCACACTGAGGGTGACCGTATAAACAAGTTTGACACTGTTACAAATATACGCCACACTGTGAACCCACACCAAACAAGAATGACAAACACATTTCGGGGAGAACATCCGCACCGTAACACAACATAAAAACAACACAACAAATACCCAGAACCCCTTGCAGCACTAACTCTTCCGGGACGCTACAATATACACCCGCCGCTACCCCCTACCCCCCCACCTCAACCCCGCCCACCTCAACCTCCTCATGCTCTCTCAGGGAGAGCATGTCCCAAATTCCAAGCTGCTGTTTTGAGGCATGTTAAAAAAATGTGTATGTTTCCAGTTAACATCTTGTAAACTTCCAGTACATTTATGAATGTTTACAGAAAAAAATCGGTATGTTTCCAATTAATACCTAGTACATTTCCAGTAAATTTCCAGTAAATTTCTGAATGTTTCCAGAAAAAAATCGGTATGTTTCCAATTAATACCTAGTACATTTCCAGTAAATTTCCAGGACATTTCTGAATGTTTCCAGAAAAAAATCGGTATGTTTCCAATTAATACCTAGTACATTTCCAGTAAATTTCCAGGACATTTCTGAATGTTTCCAGAAAAAAATCGGTATGTTTCCAATTAATACCTAGTACATTTCCAGTAAATTTCCAGGACATTTCTGAATGTTTCCAGTAAAAAATCGGTATGTTTCCAATTAATACCTAGTACATTTCCAGTAAATTTCCAGGACATTTCTGAATGTTTCCAGTAAAAAATCGGTATGTTTCCAATTAGTACCTAGTACATTTCCAGTAAATTTCCAGGACATTTCTGAATGTTTCCAGAAAAAAATCGGTATGTCTCCAATTAATAACTAGTACATTTCCAGTAAATTTCCAGTAAATTTCTGAATGTTTCCAGAAAAAAATCGGTATGTTTCCAATTAATACCTAGTACATTTCCAGTAAATTTCCAGAACATTTCCTGTAAATTTCCAGAACATTTCCTGTAAATTTCCAGAACATTTCCTGTAAATTTCCAGGACATTTCTGAATGTTTTCCAGTTGGTGAACAGAACATTGAACATTTGTCAAATAATTCTGTATGTTACCAGCACATTTTGTTTTACTTTCCGTTTAATGAATGATATTGAGATAAATAATAATAAATCAATCATTGTTGTCATTTCCCAAGAGCAAAGACTTTTTACTGGTGAACTGAAGTGAAAGTAAGGCCGAGCACAAGCCCCGCCCCTTTTTGTCCTCTCCTGACCCATCTAATGTGTTGTGTTCAAGTGAGCGCGTACAAACAAGCGCTCCATCCAATCAATCTTCACCTTTTGACCGCACTGACCCCCCCGGAAACCCTGATGGGGGGGGGGGGACGTGAAGGTGTTATGGGTGAGCCAAAGAAAGGAGGCGGAGCTACTCGCTGACGGAAGCTTCCAGAAGTCCTCAAAGAGTTGACAAGGAAGAACCTCCTCATGGACAAATTGTCTTTGAGCTATTGAGCTGCGTTCAAGCGCGCCGTCACACAAAAGAAACTCAACAAAAAGCTGCCAAAAAAGCAGTTGAGGCGTTTCCTTTTCACACAAACTTTTAAAAAAATTAAAGCTTGGAGTTTTACTTCAAAACATGAAATAAAGTACTACATATTTACATATTTATGTGTATAAATTAATATATATATAAATGTATATTTATATAAATATACATATATAAATAAATATAAATACAAATACACATATAAATACATATATACATATGCATATAAATAAATATACATAAATAAACAAATAAATAAATATAAATATATATATATATATATATATATATATATATATATATATGTATATATGTATGTATGTATGTATGTATGTATGTATATATATATGTATGTATGTATGTATGTATGTATGTATGTATATATATATATATATATATATATATATATATATATATATATATATATATATAAATACATATATAAAAACATACACATATATATTTCAATAAATACATACACATACAGTATGTATAAATACATATAAATATATATATATACCTATATAAAAACATATCAATATACATACATATATAAATATAACTATATATACATATATAAATAAATACATACACATACAGTATGTATAAATACATATAAATATATATATATACCTATATAAAAACATATCAATATACATACATATATAAATATAACTATATATACATATATAAATAAATATAAATACATATACATATATATTCAAATAAATACATACATATATACACATAAATTTACATATATACATACATATACACACACATATACATACACATTTGTATACATATACACAGATATATACACACATACATACATACATACGTATATATTTTAATTAAAAATACAAATAATTATTAAATATGCTTCATCTTCATAACAATGACACATGTGGGAGGAGTTTGTGCTAATTAAGAGGGATGCTTCACAAACATGACGCTCGCTAACTGGCTGTAGCACAGCTAGCATACGGAGACAGAGTGAGTCCATGGATGTTAGAATATTGAAACATTTATCCATGAAAATATGGAGAAGCTGCTGATGGAGTGTTTGACGGAGATACCACCGTCAGTAAATGCTAATACAACAATAATACAAACACTCAACAGGCTCCAAAGTAAAGGAAGACAGAACGCTGGACGAGAGCAAAGACTTACGAGCCTCGTTGGGCAGAGACCACCTTCACAAAGTACTCGTCTGACCTCTGACCCCTCAACTTGATTGATAACACACAACAGGTGCTCACGGGAGGGAGTCAAGCAGCTGCGGGGAATCACACAAACGTAAGTGCCGCCAAAATAAAAGCACAGGACAGGAACTAAAGCCCGAACCACAGGAAAATACTAAGAAACTCAAAATAAGGAACACAACAGTCGGTAATAACTTTTACTTCTGACTTAGTATTGTGTACTTTTGTTTTATTGCTGTGTACTATCAGTGTACTTTTGCTATAATATTGTGTACTATTAGTGTGTATTATTGTCTACTTCTGCTATATTATTGTGTACTTTTGCTTTACAATTGTGTAATGTTATTGTGTATTATTGTGTACTTTTGCTATATTATTGTGTACTTTTGCTATATTATTGTGTACTATTATTGTGTAGTATTGTCTACTTTTGCTATAATATCGTGTACTATTATTGTGTATTATTGTGTACTTTTTATTTACTATTGCATACTATTATTGTGTATTAGTGTGTACTATTATTGTATATTATTAGTACTTTTGATTTACTATTGCATACTATTATTGTGTGTTAGTGTGTACTATTATTGTAAATTATTAGTACTTTTGATTTACTATTGCATACTATTATTGTGTATTAGTGTGTACTATTATTGTATATTATTAGTACTTTTGATTTACTATTGCATACTATTATTGTGTGTTAGTGTGTACTATTATTGTAAATTATTAGTACTTTTGATTTACTATTGCATACTATTATTGTGTATTAGTGTGTACTATTATTCTATATTATTAGTACTTTTGATTTACTATTGCATACTATTATTGTGTGTTAGTGTGTACTATTATTGTAAATTATTAGTACTTTTGCTTTATTATTGTGTAATAGTGTGTACTTTTGCCTTACTTTTTTGTTCTATTATTGTGTATTATTGTGTACATTTGCTATATTATGTATATTCTTACTATATATTTTAATTCTATAATCCCACAGTATATATTTTTTTCATTTATTGTTCTAGTTCATGTTTCTACAGTATTTTTTTTAAACTTTATATTAACATAAAGTATTGTTCTACTATATATTTAAATGTATATTTCTACTTTACATTTTTCTAAAGTATGTCTTTCTGTATATTTTACAGTATATTATACTATTTACATATATATATACACACATATGTATTAATTATATATATATACATACATACATACATATATATTTATAGCAGATTTGTGCAGTATATTTCTACTATATACATTTCTGCAGTATGTTTTACTGTACATTTCCACAACATATTTCACACACACACACACGCACACTCACACACGATACAGATTTTTTTTTTAACTTTATACTTGTATAAAGTATATTTTTACTGTATATTTTAATGTATATTTCTACTTTTAATTTTTTTAAAGTATTATTTGTCTTTGTATTTTACAGTATATTCTACTATATACATACATATGTGTGTGTGTATATATATATAAACATATATATGTATAATAAATTAGTGCAGTATATTTCTACAATATACATTTCTGCAGTATGTTTTACTGTATATTTTTATAGCATATTTTAAATATATATTCTATTATACAATAATGGAAAAAAATAAATAATAAAAAAGGTAATTGTATATATAATAATAATTTCCACAGTATATTTCTAATATATCAACAGAGTATATTACTTCTATAAAGAACATATTTCTGGGATATATTTCTACTGTATTTATTTCTACAGTAGGTTTTACTGTATATTTTTATGGCCTATTTTAAATATATATTCTATTATATAATACTAAATATAATAAAAAAAGGTTATTTAATCATTTCCACAGTAGTGCTGCATCAAACATGACAAAGTTTTCACCACCACAAGTGTTCAAATCCAGTTTGTGGCTGTCGTTGCCATGGAAACAAAGCCGCTGGAAAGAAAGTAGTCTATAGAAGGTTTTGAGTTTCAGCGCCTTCAAGTTGAGCAGGAAAGCAAAAGCGACGCTCGGAATCTTGTCCAGCATCTGTGTTGCATCTCTGCCACCACACACACACACACACACACACACACACACACACACACACACACACACACACACACACACACACACACACACACACACACACACACACACACACACACACACACACACACACACATTGTTCTGGCGTTGGAGTGAAGTGCGTCCAAAAAGCTTCACATGTACAATTGTGTGTGTGTGTGTGTGTGTGTGTGTGTGTGTGTGTGTGTGTGTGTGTGTGTGTGTGTGTGTGTGTGTGTGTGTGATTGCCCGCAAACTTTCTTCTTCTTCTTCTTGTGTGTCATGATCTGCTGCCCAAAGCAGGAAAAGAGTCCATAAAAAGCAAAAAGTAGTAAAAAGACTTTTTGGCCAACAAACACCTGAAGTCCAGTTCTGGGGGTGTGCTTCCACTCCAGGCCTGCAGGAGGCACTGCAGCACACTTCCAGAGAAACACAAACATGTACCTAGCCCCTTCCTGCACCGTCACTGACAACAACACATCAGCAGTCAACGTATATGAATACTATCAGATTAAAAAAGTGTAAAAATAGAAGGAGAGAGGACACAAAGAGTGACTTGTGGTGTGTAACAATCCTTCATTCATGTGTTGTGTAACAATCCTTCATTCATGTGTTGTGTAACAATCCTTCATTCATGTGTTGTGTAGCAATCCTTCATTCATGTGTTGTGTAGCAATCCTTCATTCATGTGTTGTGTAACAATCCTTCATTCATGTGTTGTGTAACAATCCTTCATTCATGTGTTGTGTAACAATCCTTCATTCATGTGTTGTGTAGCAATCCTTCATTCATGTGTTGTGTAGCAATCCTTCATTCATGTGTTGTGTAGCAATCCTTCATTCATGTGTTGTGTAACAATCCTTCATTCATGTGTTGTGTAACAATCCTTCATTCATGTGTTGTGTAACAATCCTTCATTCATGTGTTGTGTAGCAATCCTTCATTCATGTGTTGTGTAACAATCCTTCATTCATGTGTTGTGTAGCAATCCTTCATTCATGTGTTGTGTAGCAATCCTTCATTCATGTGTTGTGTAACAATCCTTCATTCGTGTGTTGTGTAGCAATCTTTCATTCATGTGTTGTGTAACAATCCTTCATTCAGTGTTGTGTAGCAATCCTTCATTCATGTGTTGTGTAACAATCCTTCATTCATGTGTTGTGTAGCAATCCTTCATTCATGTGTTGTGTAACAATCCTTCATTCATGTGTTGTGTAGCAATCCTTCATTCATGTGTTGTGTAGCAATCCTTCATTCATGTGTTGTGTAACAATCCTTCATTCATGTGTTGTGTAACAATCCTTCATTCATGTGTTGTGTAACAATCCTTCATTCATGTGTTGTGTAGCAATCCTTCATTCATGGGCCAGACTGCATGCTGGGCAGGGAGGAGGTGAGAAAGAAAACCTTCTTTCTTTTCCTTCTCTGGTCTAATGATGTAATACCACCAGCTGCTTTTTATACCTGCAGCCTTCTTCTCCCTCCACCACCATCAACTATGGACTTTGCACCAGGCCACAAGACTAAGTAAGGATGAAGAACTAGTGGATTCTTCTGGACCAGGATCAACTATGGACTTTGCACCAGGCCACAAGACTAAGTAAGGATAGAGAACTAGTGGATAAGAGAGGGAAAGACACCAGGACAGTTTGGCACTACTTTTTTTTGTTTGTTTTTTAAAAGGGACCGTAGTCAGACCAAAGACCACACCACCTTAGCTGAGCTCACCCTTTAGAGCACAGCTGTAACTTCCGGGCACAAAATCTGTGGAAAATACTTCTGTGCAGGTTTCTACATGTTGACTTTTTACCATGAAAAAGCATTTTTGGAATTGTATGTGTGTGTGTATATATATATATATATATATATATATATATATATATATATATATATATATATATATATATATATATATATATATATATATATATATATATATACAGTATATATAAACTCTAATCGTGTATTATTGAGTACTTTTGCTTTATTGTTGTGCACTATTATTGTGTACTTTTGCTTTATTATCGTGTACTATTATAGTGTATTATTGTGTACGTTTGCTTTATTATTGTGTATTATTGTGTACTTTTGCTATATTTTTGTGTACTATTGTTGTGTATTATTGTGTACTTTTGCTTTATTATTCTGTACTATTATTGTGTACTTTTGCTTTATTATCGTGTACTACTATCGTGTATTATTGTGTACTTTTCTTTATTATTATGTACTATGTTTGTGTACTTTTGCTTTATCATTGTGTACTATATTGTGTATTATTGTGCTTTATTATCTTGTACTATTAGTGTGTATTATTGTGTACTTCTGCTTTATTTTTGTGTACTATTGTTGTGTATTATTTTGTACTTTGCTTCATTATTGTGTACTATTATTGTGTATTATTGTGTACTTTTAGTTTATTATTGTGTACTATAATAAAGTATTATTGTGCTTAGCTGTTGTGTAGCTGCTCGCTCCTAATAGCCCATAGCCAACTGATAAAATAAATAAATAAATTAATTTAAAATAAATTAAATTAATTTAAAATACATGTAATTAAATGTATTTAAAATACATTTAATTACATTGATTTAAAATGCATGTATTTAATGTATTTAAAATAAATGTAATTAAATGTATTTGAAATAAATTCAATATAAATAAATGTATTTAAATGAATTAAAATTGACCTTCATTTAATTGAATTTAAATCAATTTCATTAGAAGAAAAGTCAACTTCTTTTTCCACCTGCATGACAGTTAAGAATGTAAAAGTTAATGAAGCACAGTTTGACCCTGGAACAGATGATTTGTACTGCTATCGGACAAGGGGAGATATCATCAGATATCATCAGATATCATCAGATATCATGAAAAAGTCTCCATCAGGACCAAAGCAGCCATCTTGTCTGGAGCAAAAAGGAATGAAGGAACGTTTTTTATCAGACAGACAACCTTTCTGCTCTTTTACACCTGGTGGACCTGGTGTGGTGTGGGACATACCATGGAGGAGGTGTGGTGTGGTGTGGGACATACCATGGAGGAGGTGTGGTGTGGTGTGGGACATACCATGGAGGAGGTGTGGGAGATACCATGGAGGAGGTGTGGGAGATACCATGGAGGAGGTGTGGGAGATACCATGGAGGAGGTGTGGTGTGGGACATACCATGGAGGAGGTGGTGTGGTGTGGGAGATACCATGGAGGAGGTGTGGGAGATACCATGGAGGAGGTGTGGGAGATACCATGGAGGAGGTGTGGGAGATACCATGGAGGAGGTGTGGGAGATACCATGGAGGAGGTGTGGTGTGGGACATACCATGGAGGAGGTGGTGTGGTGTGGGAGATACCATGGAGGAGGTGTGGGAGATACCATGGAGGAGGAGGTGTGGTGTGGGAGATACCATGGAGGAGGTGTGGGAGATACCATGGAGGAGGAGGTGTGGTGTGGGAGATACCATGGAGGAGGTGTGGTGTGGGAGATACCATGGAGGAGGTGTGGTGTGGGAGGTACCATGGAGGAGGAGGAGTGTGAGATACCATGGAGGAGGAGGTGGTGTGTGAGATACCATGGAGGAGGAGGTGGTGTGTGAGATAACATGGAGGTGGTGTGTGAGATACCATGGAGGAGGAGGAGTTCACCCACCATGACGGGCCCAGCGTGGGTTAGAAAGTTCAAGTTTAGACTTGAGAGTTTTAAAAAAAAGTCAAGTGAGAGTTATCAGCAAAGCGACCTCAGCCTGAGTGATTCACCACGGTGGAGGTGGGGGGGTAGGAGGGGGGGGGGGTGTCTTTGAGATGAGCCAGGACTAGGTACGCCCCCCCCTCCCCCCCCCAAACGAGCCTAAAGTCCAATCCATCTCCATAAAAAGTGCAGGAAATGAAAAGTCAGCATGTTTGGAACCAAGACAACCTTCTCACTATCAGTCCAACATGCCATATCAATAATAGTAATCATCCATGTATCATATTTTACACACACTTCTTCATATTCCTCCCACTAAGTGTCCCTTTTCCACTTGGATATCAGAAATCAGCAAAAAAAAACATGTATCGACGTATGTGCTTGCATGTAAAATGTGTGATATCACATGCGATACAAGCAGTCCTGCAGCGTGTTTACTTGTGTGTGATATCACATGCGATACAAGCAATCTCCTTGTATCATCTTCATTATCTTTTATTTGACCTATACCTTCAATATTCTTTTTTGACCTTTTATTTACATGATTTGACCTTCTATTTCACTCATTCACCTTTGATTTACCTTATATTTATATATTTTACCTTCTGTATTCTTTCCTTTTTACCTTTTATTTACATGATTTGACCTTCACCTTTGATTTACCTCATATTTATATATTTTACCTTCTGTATTCCTTCCTTTTAACCTTTTATTTACATTATTTTACCTTCTATTTAACTCATTTACCTTTTATTTACCTTATATTTATATATTTTACCTTCTGTATTCCTTCCTTTTTACCGTTTATTTATGTGTCACTTACCTTATTTCACTCTTTTTTTACTAACTTACCTTCTATTTCAATTCTTTTTACCTTCTATTTACCTTCTCTTATTTTTTATTTGCCATCTTTTACCTTTCATTTATCTTATTTGACCTATTATTTACTACTTTTACTTTTTATTTAGTTTATGTTACCTTATTTTACCTTGTATTTACTTCTTGTACCTTCTATATAACTTATTTTACCTTTTATTTACCTTCTTTAATTTTTTATAATCATTCTTTTACCTTTTATCTTCTTTGACCTTTTATTCACAACTTGTTAAAAGAAGGTAAAAAGACGGTAAAATAAGGTAAATAGACCTTCTATTTACCGTATTTTACCGTCTTTTTACCTTCCTTTACCTTGTATTTACTTCTTGTACCTTCTATATTATTTCCTTTATCTTGTATTTACCTTTGTTTACCTTTTATCTTTTAGTTTTTATTCACTACTTGTACTTTCTATTCACCTTATTTTACCGTCTTTTTAACTTATTGTACCTTTTATTTAACTTATTTTTACCTTTTATTTACTTTCTATTTGCTTTATTTTACCTTCATTTAACTTATTTTACTTTCTATATTTATTGTTTTACATTTACCTTGTTTTACCTTCTTTTAACTTTTTTTTAACCTTATTTTACCTTTTATTTACTCATTTTACCTGTAATTTACTTATATTAATTTTTATCTAACTTATTTTACCTTTGTTTTTTCTTTTTTTCTTCAACATATTTGACCTTCCATTAAAATAGTTTGACCTTTGTTGAAGGTGGTGTGGGTTGTATAAATGTGGTATAAATGTTGTATAAATGTTGTATAAATGTGGTATAAATGTGGTATAAATGTTGTATAAATGTTGTATAAATGTTGTATAATTGTGGTATAAATGTGGTATAAATGTTGTATAAATGTTGTATAAATGTTGTATAAATGTTGTATAAATGTTGTATAAATGTGGTATAAATGTTGTATAAATGTTGTATAAATGTTGTATAAATGTTGTATAAATGTTGTATAAATGTTGTATAAATGTTGTATAAATGTTGTATAAATGTTGTATAAAATGTTGTATAAATGTTGTATAAATGTTGTATAAAATGTGGTATAAATGTTGTATAAATGTTGTATAAATGTTGTATAAATGTTGTATAAATGTTGTATAAATGTGGTATAAATGTTGTATAAATGTTGTATAAATGTTGTATAAAATGTTGTATAAATGTTGTATAAATGTTGTATAAATGTTGTATAAATGTGGTATAAATGTTGTATAAATGTTGTATAAATGTGGTATAAATGTTGTATAAATGTTGTATAAATGTGGTATAAATGTTGTATAAATGTTGTATAAATGTTGTATAAATGTTGTATAAAATGTTGTATAAATGTTGTATAAATGTTGTATAAATGTTGTATAAATGTGGTATAAATGTGGTATAAATGTTGTATAAATGTCGTATAAATGTTGTATAATTGTGGTATAAATGTGGTATAAATGTGGTATAAATGTTGTATAAATGTTGTATAAATGTTGTATAAATGTTGTATAAATGTTGTATAAATGTGGTATAAATGTTGTATAAATGTTGTATAAATGTTGTATAAATGTTGTATAAAATGTGGTATAAATGTTGTATAAATGTTGTATAAATGTTGTATAAATGTTGTATAAATGTTGTATAAATGTGGTATAAATGTTGTATAAATGTTGTATAAATGTTGTATAAATGTTGTATAAAATGTTGTATAAATGTTGTATAAATGTTGTATAAATGTTGTATAAATGTTGTATAAATGTTGTATAAAATGTTGTATAAATGTTGTATAAATGTTGTATAAATGTGGTATAAATGTTGTATAAATGTTGTATAAATGTTGTATAAATGTTGTATAAAATGTTGTATAAATGTTGTATAAATGTTGTATAAATGTTGTATAAATGTGGTATAAATGTTGTATAAATGTTGTATAAATGTTGTATAAATGTGGAATAAATGTTGTATAAATGTTGTATAAATGTTGTATAAATGTGTATGAGATCACTGCATGAAGGATTGATGGCAGCAAGATAAAATACATTGACACATGTTTGTAATGGATTGATGTTTACCATCACAACAAATGCATTTTCAGTAGAAAGAAGCTGATTAAAGGAAAGAAAAAAGAATGTAAGGAAATAAGATGAAATGCTAGTGAACAGTGTGTGTCTGTTCTATGGTTATCATCACAGTTGGACTCACCTGCTACTCTTCTTCACACAAAAAAGCCAAAGAAAAAGAAAATGTTGATCTGCTTTTCAAATGTCAGTCACTACCTCAAACAAAATAACTCCAGTGTTGCCATGGAAATGATAAAATGGTCAATTTGTCACAGGAAGTGAAACATTTGCTTGGGGACACGCCCACTTTACTTTTTCTCTAAGTAGCCAACAAAAGCCGCAAGGGTGCATTGTGGGTAGTGAGGATGTAGCTGTAGGGGTGCATTGTGGGTAATGAGGATGGAGTTACAAGGGTGCATTGTGGGTAGTGAGGATGTAGCTGTAGGGGTGCATTGTGGGTAATGAGGATGGAGTTACAAGGGTGCATTGTGGGTAGTGAGGATGTAGCTGTAGGGGTGCATTGTGGGTAATGAGGATGGAGTTACAAGGGTGCATTGTGGGTAGTGAGGATGTAGCTGGCAGGGTGCATTGTGGGTAGTGAGTATGTATGAAAAGGTGATAATTCAGCGCGGCCTGACTTTGACCCCCGCCTGCCTGCGCCCGCCGCCATCCATCAGTAGCCCCGCCTCTAAATCATCTGGCCACAAGACAGGCGCCGTAAGTAAAGTGAAAGTGAAAGTAAGCTTTCATAAATACTGGACTGGGCCGCCCGCAGTAAAAATGGAGCCTGGCGCTCTGCGGGGGGGACGCCAGACGCCATCCTGATGATGATGATGAAGACTACTTCTCCTGAAGAGGACTGTGCCCATACTACTACTGATGCAGTGTCACATGATACACACTGATACCATTTAGTAGTGCACAATCCTAGCAAAGGACTGCTTGTATCGCACATGATATCACACAAGTAGACCCTGTACAAGACTGCTTGTATCGCACATGATATCACACACAATTAAACACTCTACAAGACAGCTTGTATCGCACATGATATCACACACAAGTAAACACTCTGCAAGACTGCTTGTATCGCACATGATATCACACACAAGTAAACACTCTACAAGACTGCTTGTATCGCACATGATATCACACACAATCAAACACTCTACAAGACAGCTTGTTTCGCACATGATATCACACTCAAGTAAACACTCTACAAGACTGCTTGTATCGCACATGGTATCACACACAAGTAAACACTCTTCAGGACTGCTTGTATCGTACATGATATCACACAAAGTAAACATGCTGCAGGACTGCTTGTATCGTACATGATATCACACACAAGTAAACACACTATAGGACTGCTTGTGTCGCACATGACATCACACACAAGTTAACACTCTACAAGACTGCTTGTATCGCACAAGATATCACACACAAGTAAACACCCTGTAGGACTGCTTGTATTGCACATGATATCGCACACAAGTAAACACACTGCAGGACTGCTTGTATCACACATGATATCACACACAAGAAAACATTCTGCAGGAATACTTGTATCACACATGATATCACACACAAGTAAACACTCTACAAGACTGCTGGTATCGCACATGATATCACACAAGTAAAAACTCTAGAATACTGCTTGTATTGCACATGATATCGCACACAAGTAAACACTCTGCAGGAGTGCTTGTATCGCACATGATATCACACACAAGTAAACACTCTACAAGACTGCTTGTATCGCACATGATATCACACAAGTAAACACTCTGCAGGACTGCTTGTATCGCACATGATATCACACACAAGTAAACACTCTACAAGACTGCTTGTATCGCACATGGTATCACACAAGTAAACACTCTGCAGGACTGCTTGTATCGCACATGATATCACAAACAAGTAAACACTCTGCAAGACTGCTCGTATCACACATGATATCACACACAAGCAAACACGCTATAGGACTGCTTGTGTCGCACATGATATCACACACAAGTAAACACTCTACAAGACTGCTTGTATCGCACATGATATCACACACAAGTAAACACACTGCAGGACTGCTTGTATCACACATGATATCAAACACAAGTAAACACTCTGCAAGACTGCTCGTATCGCACATGATATCACACACAAGCAAACACGCTATAGGACTGCTTGTGTCGCACATGATATCACACACAAGTAAACACTCTACAAGACTGCTTGTATTGCACATGATATCGCACACAAGCAAACACACTGCAGGACTGCTTGTATCACACATGATATCACACAAGAGAAAACATTCTGCAGGAATGCTTGTATCGCACATGATATCACACACAAGTAAACACTCTACAAGACTGCTGGTATCGCACATGATATCACACAAGTAAACACTCTAGAATACAGCTTGTATCGCACATGATATCGCACACAAGTAAACACTCTGCAGGAGTGCTTGTATCGCACATGATATCACACACAAGTAAACACTCTACAAGACTGCTTGTATCGCACATGGTATCACACAAGTAAACACTCTGCAGGACTGCTCGTATCGCACATGATATCACACACAAGTAAACACTCTGCAAGACTGCTCGTATCGCACATGATATCACACACAAGCAAACACGCTATAGGACTGCTTGTGTCGCACATGATATCACACACAAGTAAACACTCTACAAGACTGCTTGTATCGCACATGACATCACACACAAGTAAACACACTGCAGGACTGCTTGTATCACACATGATATCAAACACAAGTAAACACACTGTAGGACTGCTTGTATTGCACATGATATCGCACACAAGTAAACACACTGCAGGACTGCTTGTATCACACATGATATCACACACAAGAAAACATTCTACAGGAATGCTTGTATCGCACATGATATCACACACAAGTAAACACTCTACAAGACTGCTGGTATCGCACATGATATCACACAAGTAAAAACTCTAGAATACTGCTTGTATCGCACATGATATCACACACAAGTAAACACTCTGCAGGAGTGCTTGTATCGCACATGATATCACACACAAGTAAACACTCTACAAGACTGCTTGTATCGCACATGGTATCACACAAGTAAACACTCTGCAGGACTGCTCATATCGCACATGATATCACACACAAGTAAACACTCTGCAAGACTGCTCGTATTGCACATGATATCACACACAAGCAAACACGCTATAGGACTGCTTGTGTCGCACATGATATCACACACAAGTAAACACTCTTTAAGACTGCTTGTATCGCACATGATATCACACACAAGTAAACACACTGTAGGACTGCTTGTATTGTACATGATATCGCACACAAGTAAACACACTGCAGGACTGCTTGTATCACACATGATATCACACACAAGAAAACATTCTGCAGGAATTCTTGTATCGCACATGATATCACACACAAGTAAACACTCTACAAGACTGCTGGTATCGCACATGATATCACACAAGTAAAAACTCTAGAATACTGCTTGTATCGCACATGATATCGCACACAAGTAAACACTCTGCAGGAGTGCTTGTATCGCACATGATATCACACACAAGTAAACACTCTACAAGACTGCTTGTATCGCACATGGTATCACACAAGTAAACACTCTGCAGGACTGCTCATATCGCACATGATATCACACACAAGTAAACACTCTGCAAGACTGCTCGTATCGCACATGATATCAAACACAAGTAAACACACTGTAGGACTGCTTGTATTGCACATGATATCACACACAAGTAAACACTCTGCAAGACTGCTTGTATCGCACATGATATCACAAAGTTTGAACTGCACTGTCAGTCAGTTTGAACCAAACAGAACATAACTAAACAAAACATGATCACAAGACATGACAGTTTTTTGCTGTGTGTCTGCCACCTCAGAGGACACCACATTAGAGGCACTCACCCTTTAGAGCACAGCTGTAAAAGACAATACTACAAGTTTTATCAAATGCATTTGCATCATGATATCAGCCCTTTGTAGCAGCTCCAAACAGACAAAGAAGCGAGCCGAATAACATAAGTTATCTCTGGCTGGATCAGTCCAAAATGAAAGTGGACGTCGAAGAAGAAGAAGAAGAAGAAGAAGAAGAAGAAGAAGAAGAAGAAGAAGAAGAAGAAGAAGAAGAAGAAGAAGAAGAAGAAGAAGAAGAAGAAGAAGAAGAGCAGACATTACTCAGCAAAGGTGTTAAAAAGGGTCCACCTCCAGCTGCAGGTTTATTATGCTGTACCGTGACGGAACATAAACACGTGCAGTGACATTATCTGCAGGTCTTCTCACAGCCCATTAGGTCCTCATTGAGGTCTACAACTGCTGATAGACCACCAGGCTGGCACAATCACCACAGGGGTCCGACTTTTCAGCCTCACACACCTTTCACCGTCATGTCTCACCATTTGGCACGCAGAAGAGGAACGTTGCTTTTAGCTTAGTCAAACCAAACAGTTTGAATCAGATGAAACATGTGGAAGTTGTGGAACTTTCCAGAATGTCTCATTCATTTCAATGGGAATTTCGGGAAAAGCGGGAATTTTTTTGAAAATGGTAAAAAACATGAATGGTCAGAATGAGTGGAAATGGTTGGTGTTGGAATTGGTGTCACTGAGATAATAACTGCATTTCATAGCATCCCAAGTATGGTTATCACTGCAGGACGGGGCCAAACATGGTCTAGCAGGCATGCTAAGTGGCTAGCAGCTATACACAGTGTGACACCGCTCCATTGAGCTAATAACACTCAACTGCATTCAACTGCATTTCATAGCATCCCAAGTATGGTTATCACTGCAGGACGGGGCCAAACATGGTCTAGCAGGCATGCTAAGTGGCTAGCGGCTATACACAGTGTGACACCGCTCCATTGAGCTAATAACACTCAACTGCATTCAACTGCATTTCATAGCATCCCAAGTAAGGTTATCACTGAAGGACGGGGCCAAACATGGTCTAGCAGGCATGCTAAGTGGCTAGCGGCTATACACAGTGTGACACCGCTCCATTGAGCTAATAACACTCAACTGCATTCAACTGCATTCCATAGCATCCCAAGTAAGGTTATCACTGCAGGACGGGGCCAAACATGGTCTAGCAGGCATGCTAAGTGGCTAGCGGCTATACACAGTGTGACACCGCTCCATTGAGCTAATAACACTCAACTGCATTCAACTGCATTTCATAGCATCCCAAGTAAGGTTATCACTGAAGGACGGGGCCAAACATGGTCTAGCAGGCATGTTAACCGCTAAGCTAGCTTTAAACCACAGAAGATGAGTTGAGTCGATACCGTGGTCATATCAGTATATGATCGATACCGGAGTGATTAGGCTGATATCTTCATTTTTTTCTGTTTTTGTTCATGTTTACAAAGGGAAAAACTAACTATTTAGTAGTTTTTAATGTTGTACTATTAACTTTTTTCAATATGAATTAAATGAAATATTATTAAATAATTTATTTTAAAAAACTGTACAGTTAATACATGTGCTTAGTATCGGTATTGATATCAGACGATATCACTCTTGGATGACTGGCAGCATAAAACTATGAAATGACATCATTAATACCCAAGTCATTCATCTAATATTTCATTCATTAAATTACATATTTCTAAATTAGTTACTTTAAAAAATGTACAGTAATACATGTGCTTAGTATCGGTATTGATATCGGACGATATCACTAATGGGTGATTGGCAGCATAAAAATATTTAATTGATTCATTGATAATGAATTAATCAATCAATCTAATATTGAACTAATCAAATACTAATTAAATATAAAAAAAATTAATTTATTTAAAAAAATGTCAAGTTAATACATGCGCTCAGCCGATATCACTCATGGATGATTGTCAACATGTATTTAATTAATCTAATATTGGACCAATTAAATATTCATTACATTTACTATTAAATCTTTTTTTTTTTTTTTAAAGTATAGTTAATACATGTGCTTAGTATCGGTATTGATATCAGTCGATATCACTCTTAGATGATTGACAGCATAAAACAGCATGAAAATATCGAATTCATTAATTCTGAAATCATTAATCTTATGTTTAAATAATTAAATATTAATTAGATATTTTTAAATTATTTACTTTAAAAAAATGTCCAGTTACTACATGTGCTTAGTATCGGTATTGATGTCAGCTGATATCACTCATGGATGCTTGGCAGCATAAAAGTATTTAATTAATTCATTAATAATTAATGAATCAATCTAATATTGAACTAATCAAATACTAATTCAATTAAATATTAAAAAATGTAATTTATTAAAAAAATGTACAGTCTTGTTATCGGTATTGGTATCGGCTGATATCCCTCATGGCTGATGGGCAGCATCCAACCCTGATGGATACACCTCCAAAGACAATTATGGATGAGGTGGACTGTATCGCCGCGTCTGCCAGAGGAAAGTTTGCGATCCAGACGTCTGAAAGGATACTTGAAGCGATACCAAGGCGATGTGGCGTGACGTGGAACTGCTGAGGCTTCGCCATCAAAAATGGCTCAAAGTCTTTTTTATTGTATTTTTGATAGATGACAGCCTGCCAGGAAGGAGAGCAAACCCTCAATTCATGGTCAGCAGGGGAAAGATCTTGGCAGTTGGGGCGATACGGCCCACGTCACGGCGTCCCCTTTGAAGGCAAGCAAAGAGGGCGACAAGCTGGCGTAATGTCAGTCTGGCTCCCAGACGGAGCCCACATTAGCCTCGTCACACGCTAATCAAGAAGAGCAGATGGAAGTGGAAAGTGGAGAGAACCTAGACCTCCGCCAAGGTGGAAAGTCTGACCATATCATTGTGTGCCATCACTTCATGACACAACCTCTGCGGACTCAGCTGCCAAGCAAAATGTCCTCCAATGGATGTGCCGGAAGATCCTGCATACCATATTTCCAAGATGCCGCCAAGTACCAAAAATCATCATTTTTAAGTGTTAGCATAAAAAAACTAAAAAGCTAGCACATACTAATGAATGTGCTAACACAGGCTAGCTGTTAGCATACTTGCTCAACAGCACCCGGTATCAGAGAGCACGTAACAACAGCACCCGGTATCAGAGAGCACGTAACAACAGCACCCGGTATCAGAGAGCACGTAACAACAGCACCCGGTATCAGAGAGCACGTAACAACAGCACCCGGTATCAGAGAGCACGTAACAACAGCACCCGGTAACAGAGAGCACATAACAACAGCACCCGGTATACACGTATATACGTAGATACATATATATATATATATATATATATATATATATATATATATATATATATATATATATATATATATATATATATATATATATATATATATATATATATATATATATATATATATAAAGAAATCATGTGAACAATTTGTGAAGAATAAAAAAAAGTTACATGTTAAAATTGCCATTTTGGTGGGTAAAACACCAATTAAATGACTTTAATTAATTTCAATGAGCGACGCTGTTTGCATTGATTTTTCACCTCAAAATTCTACACACAATACCCCATTATGACAATGTCAAAAGTTTGGATTTTTTTTGATCTAGCAAATTAATAAAAAACAATTAAAATACAATTTTTTTTAAAAGTACAACTTGTGAATAATAAAAAAAAATGTTACGTGTTAAAATGGTCATTTTGGGGGGGCAAAACACTAATGAAATTATTTAAATAAATTTTAATGAGCGACGCTCTTTGTGTTGATTTTTGTCCTCAAAATTCTACACACAATACCCCATTATGACAATGTCAAAAGTTTGGATTTTTTGGATTTAGCATATTAAATCAAATTTTAAAAAATATATATATATAGAAATCACATGAACAATTTGTGAAGAATAGCAAAAAGTTACATGTTAAAATAGCCATTTTGGTGGGTAAAACACCAATTAAATGATTTTAATTAATTTCAATGTTGCATTGATTTTTCACCTCAAAATTCTACACACAATACCCCATTATGACAATGTCAAAAGTTAGTATTTTTTTGATTTAGCAAATTAATAAAAAAAAAATTAAAATACAATTTTTGAAAAAGTACAACTTGTAAATAATATTAAAAAATTACATTTTAAAATGGTCATTTTGGGGGGGCAAAACACTAATGAAATTATTTAAATTAATTCTAATGAGCGACGCTCTTTGTGTTTATTTTTGTCCACAAAATTCTACACACAATACCCCATTATGACAATGTCAAAAGTTTGGATTTTTTGGATTTAGCATATTAAATAAAAATAAAAATAAAATATATATAAAGAAATCACATGAACAATTTGTGAAGAATAAAAAAAAGTTACATGTTAAAATAGCCATTTTGGTGGGTAAAACACCAATTAAATGATTTTAATTAATTTCAATGTTGCATTGATTTTTGTCCTCAAAATTCTACACACAATACCCCATTATGACAATGTCAAAACTTTGGATTTTTTTGATTTAGCAAATGAATAAAAAACAATTAAAATACAATTTTTAAAAAAAGTACAACTTGTGAATAATAAAAAAAATGTTACGTGTTAAAATGGTCATTTTGGGGGGGCAAAACACTAATGAAATTATTTAAATTAATTTTAATGAGCGAAGCTGTTTGCGTTGATTTTTGTCCTCAAAATTCTACACACAATACCCCATTATGACAATGTCAAAAGTTTGGATTTTTTTTATTTAGCAAATGAATAAAAACAATTAAAATACAATTTTTAAAAAAAGTACAACTTGTGAATAATAAAAAAAATGTTACGTGTTAAAATGGTCATTTTGGGGGGGCAAAACACTAATGAAATTATTTAAATTAATTTTAATGAGCGAAGCTCTTTGTGTTGATTTTTGTCCTCAAAATTCTACACACAATACCCCATTATGACAATGTCAAAAGTTTGGATTTTTTGGATTTAGCATATTAATAAAAAACAATTAAAATACAATTTTAAAAAAAAAGTACAACTTGTGAATAACAAAAAAAATGTTACGTGTTAAAATGTCCATTTTGGGGGGGCAAAACACTAATGAAATTATTTAAATTAATTTTAATGAGCGATGCTGTTTGCGTTGATTTTTGTCCTCAAAATTCTACACACAATACCCCATTATGACAATGTCAAAAGTTTGGATTTTTTTAATTAATCAAATTAAAAACAATTAAAAAACAATAAAAATCCCATGTAGAATTTGTGAATAGTATAACAAATGTTACATGTTAAAATGGTCATGTCAAAAGTGCAATTAAATGACTTTCATTGACTTCAATGAGCGCAGTACAACTTTTTGAAGGTACAAAGTGCATCACAAGTTGAGAAAAAAGCGTACAAAAGCAGCCAGTCGGACGACGGTACGAGTCCGGAGACGGGCGAAGATAAAAAGTTTCTCCGGCTTAGCGGGATGACAAACCAGACCAGCTTCTTTTCTAATTGGCTTACCAGAACTTTCTCAGGAGCTTGATCTCTGACCTCGCTTTCTGGCAACTTTCACTCCTCAAACAAGATCTTTTTATGGATTATTTGGAACTTTTATTTTATACTGACGTGTCTTTTGCTATTTTTACCCTACGCCCCCCCTCTCTGTGCCCGGGTTTAACCTCGGGTCACCTGCAGCTTCTTAACCAGTAGAGCACATGATACATACTGTACATGACCGCTCCATGATACATACAATACAGTACATGATAAATACAGTACAGGATACATACAGTACATGATACATACAGTACATCAGCCCCCACATTGCGTGTCGCCCTGCCGAGACATCAATAGACAGATTTGGGCCAGGGAAAATCCCCAGATGAAAAGAGGGCACCATAAGACGGGGGAGGGTGTACTTTGGTCCCGAGAGCAAGAATGCCAACACGCTTAAGTCCCCCCCCCCTCCTTGTTTGAAAAGTGGTAATGGTAACCAGTCGGCAGGTCAATGAAATTCACCAGCGTGATTTAAAGGGGAACTGCACTTCTGGGTGTTGCCTATCTTTCACAATCCTTATTTTCTATGCATTCTAAGTCATCATATATGGCAAGTGAGAGGTGGCTAACAATGCTTCAAAAATATGTATCCGAAAAGCACCCAAAATAAGTATCAACCGAGTGTGAGCGATATTGTTAATAAAAGTGCTAATACTGACAAACTCTATTTAGCCGCGCAGTGATCACAGAGCGCTAACTAGCTTACATTTGTTTATATGGCACTATTTGTTGAACAACTAAACTCTTTACGGAGTGCTGCGCACACAAAACTATAACAAGTAAATCCATTTAAAGCATTTAAAAAAACAATAGATAAAACAAAATCAATAAAAAATGGAATAAATATATTTAAATAATAATAATTATAATAAGAAAACACAAAAATCAGTAAAAAAAAAAAAAAAGAAAAATCTATAAAATTAAATAAAACGATAAAAGACAGACAAAAAAACCCCCATAAAAAGTAAGTACATTTAAAGCATTTCAAGTAACAATAGATAAAATAATAAAATCTATTTTAAAAAATTACAAATGTATTTAAATAATAATAATTATAATAAAACACCTAAATCAGTAAAAAAAACTAAAAAATTATATAAAATAAAATAAAACGATAAAAGACAGAGACGAGACGGGGGGAGAACATACAGTCAACACCGTGAAGGTTCTACTTTTTCCCTACGCATTGAACCCTGCTGCTAATAAAACGGTGCGGCTAATTTATGGACTTTTCCTCGCTAACGGCCGTAAGGCTTTGCGTTCGATAGTTTTCATTAAACACAACCAGAGACGATTAAACAGCGCGATATTGTTTGTGCTACGGCGCCATCTTTTGGACCAGTTCACTCACTGCTGGTGTTTTAACACCTTGAACCGGAAGTAAAACCGTCCATAGCATTTTCTACTCGAGTGGATTCTTCATTCATCACTCCAAGCAAGGTTTACAATATAACTAAAACTATTCTTACTTACTAATGTGTCCCATGTGTGATGTCTGTAGGAGTGTTTTCATGCATATTTGTACCGGCTATCATAACCTCGTTAGCATTAGCTAATATGCTAACACGTTTACGAGTGTCTGTGTTGGTATTATTAAATAACTGTTACTACATGACATATATAGTTACATCATGTATATATGACATGTTATTATGAATGTTACTACATGACATATATACTTACATCATGTATATATGACATGTTATTATGAATGTTACTACATGACATATATACTTACATCATGTATATATTACATGTTATTATGAATGTTACTACATGACATATATACTTACATCATGTATATATTACATGTTATTATGAATGTTACTACATGACTTATATACTTACATCATGTATACATTACATGTTATTATGAATGTTACTACATGACATATATACTTACATCATGTATATATTACATGTTATTATGAATGTTACTACATGACATATATACTTACATCATGTATATATGACATGTTATTATGAATGTTACTACATGACATATATACTTACATCATGTATATATGACATGTTATTATGAATGTTACTACATGACATATATACTTACATCATGTATATATTACATGTTATTATGAATGTTACTACATGACATATATACTTACATCATGTATATATTACATGTTATTATGAATGTTACTACATGACATATATACTTACATCATGTATATATTACATGTTATTATGAATGTTACTACATGACATATATACTTACATCATGTATATATGACATGTTATTATGAATGTTACTACATGACATATATACTTACATCATGTATATATTACATGTTATTATGAATGTTACTACATGACATATATACTTACATCATGTATATATTACATGTTATTATGAATGTTACTACATGACATATATACTTACATCATGTATATATTACATGTTATTATGAATGTTACTACATGACATATATACTTACATCATGTATATATTACATGTTATTATGAATGTTACTACATGACTTATATACTTACATCATGTATATATTACATGTTATTATGAATGTTACTACATGACATATATACTTACATCATGTGTATATTACATGTTATTATGAATGTTACTACATGACATATATACTTACATCATGTATATATGACATGTTATTATGAATGTTACTACATGACATATATACTTACATCATGTATATATTACATGTTATTATGAATGTTACTACATGACATATATACTTACATCATGTATATATGACATGTTATTATGAATGTTACTACATGACATATATACTTACATCATGTATATATTACATGTTATTATGAATGTTACTACATGACATATATACTTACATCATGGATATATTACATGTTATTATGAATGTGACTACATGACATATATACTTACATCATGTATATATTACATGTTATTATGAATGTTACTACATGACATATATACTTACATGATGTATATATTACATGTTATTATGAATGTTACTACATGACATATATACTTACATCATGTATATATTACATGTTATTATGAATGTTACTACATGACATATATACTTACATCATGTATATATTACATGTTATTATGAATGTTACTACATGACATACATACTTACATCATGTATATATTACATGTTATTATGAATGTTACTACATGACATATATACTTACATCACGTATATATTACATGTTATTATGAATGTTACTACATGACATATATACTTACATCACGTATATATTACATGTTATTATGAATGTTACTACATGACATATATACTTACATCATGTATATATTACATGTTATTATGAATGTTACTACATGACATATATACTTACATCATGTATATATTACATGTTATTATGAATGTTACTACATGACATATATACTTACATCATGTATATATTACATGTTATTATGAATGTTACTACATGACATATATACTTACATCATGTATATATTACATGTTATTATGAATGTTACTACATGACAAATATAGTTACATCATGTATATATTACATGTTATTATGAATGTTACTACATGACATATATAGTTACATCATGTATATATTACATGTTATTATGAATGTTACTACATGACATATATAGTTACATCATGTATATATTACATGTTATTATGAATGTTACTACATGACATATATACTTACATCATGTATATAATACATGTTATTATGAATGTTACTACATGACATACAGTATATACTTACATCACGTATATATTACATGTTATTATGAACGTTACTACATTACATATATACTTAGAGCGTGTATATGAAATGTTGATTACATTTTGGGATGTTTTTTTAAAGCGCTTTATAGGCGGAATACAACCGCATTGTTAGCTGACTTTTGCTAGTGCGTATTTACGCTTTATAATGCCTAAAATAGTGCAGTTCCCCTTTAAGAGCGCTCCACTTGCTATTGTCTTCTCATTACTAGGAAAATGCTGGGCTGTTCAGAGGGGGCGGGGGGGCAATTTCCTGGGTTAGGGGTCAAAGAAGTTCTCTCAAAGGCTCGACGGCAAGTCGGGTTAGGGTCAAAGTTCAGCCTCCGAAGTTGTAATTCTTTTCCCTGCTCGTAAAACCACGGGGTTCTTTTTAACCCCCCGTCCTCCTTCTACTTCTGCAACAAACTAACGCCACAATACCAGCACATAAATCCTCAGTATTTTCCACTTGGCAGAGCAGGATTATTATGGCAGAAATGCATTATGGGTATACTGAATCAGCTTTTGAAGGCTTCCTGGCCAGCCCTGCTCGCTAAAGTCTGTGTTTATCAAGACGTGAAGTATTCCTCATCAGGCAAGCAGCAAGACGTGGATAAGAGATAATAGGTGACAAGACGTGGATAAGAGATAAGTTAAGCTCGGAGTGAGACGACACTTTTGAAGTTTACAGCAAAAGGCCTGATGGAATATTTAACGTCACAATAAGTCAACTGGCCGTGTTTACACAGTCTGTCATTTATTTGATAGCTTTTTCTTACTTTTACTGCATTTTTTAAACTGCAGTTCATTTGTTGTTGCTTCTTCACATGGTTGTCTATAGCAGTGTTTTTCAACCACTGTGCCGCGGCACACTAGTGAGATACAGTCTGGTGTGCCGTGGGAGATTATGTCATTCCACCTATTTGGGGTAAAAATATTTTTTGCAAACAATTAATTATAGTTTGCAAATAATGTGCCGTTGTTGAGTGTCGGTGCTGTCTAGAGCTGGGCAGAGTAACCGTGTAATACTCTTCCATATCAGTAGGTGGCAGCAGGTAGCTAATTGCTTTGTAGATGTCGGGAACACGTTGTGTGAGACGACGAGGATTTGTCGTCATATCTAATCCTTAAACCAAAAATAAACAAAAGGTGAGTGCCCCTAAGAAAAAGCATTGAAGCTTAGTGAAGGCTATGCAGAACCAAACTAAAACTGAACTGGCTACGAAGTAAACAAAAACAGAATGCTGGACGACAGCAAAGACTTACTGTGGAGCAAAGACGGCGTCCACAAAATACATCCGAACATGACATGACAATCAACAATGTCCACACAAAGAAGGATAAAAACAAGTGAAATATCCTCGATTGCTAAAACAAAGTAGATGCAGGAAATATCGCTCAAAGGAAGACATGAAACTGCTACAGGAAAATACCAACAAAAGAGAAAAAGCCACCAAAATGGGAGCGCAAGACAAGAAGTAAAACACTACACACAGGAAAACAGCAAAAAAGTCCAAATAAGTCAGGGTGTGATGTGACAGGTGGTGACAGTACACCTACTTTGAGACAAGAGCTATATTGATACATGCTTGGTTATGCTTTAAAGTCATATCCAACAATTGCCACAACTTTTTACTGTCAACTGAGTTTCATTTGTTAATGATGTCTGCTGGTGGTGTGCCGCCGCATAGCTATAGAGCTATAGAAAGAAGTAACATGTTTCTTACCTTTTTATTCAAGTATTGTTGTTGTTGTTGCAGTCAGCAAAACTACATTCTGTGGGATGACACCGACTAGTTTGTAACCCAGAACATATATGACTAGTTTGTAACCCAGACCATATATGACTAGTTTGTAACCCAGAGCATATATGACTAGTTTGTAACCCAGAACATATACCAGGCCAAACAGCCATGTCGACTAAAGTTAGCCTAGTTAGCCTAGTTAGTCTGGCTAAGTAGAGTTACCTAACTGCCTGTTTGACTTCCTGCTTGTCTCTCTCCAGCTTCCTGATAGCCTAGCTAAAGTCTGAGTAGCCTGGCTGAATAAAGGTAGCCTGGCTAACTAAAGTTACCTAACCTCTTGGTATCCTGTTTAACTAACTTGTGGTGTGTTTTACTTCCTAGTAGCCTGTTTAACTAACTTGTGTTGTGTTTTACTTCCTAGTAGCCTGTTTAACTAACTTGTGGTCTGTTTTACTTCCTAGTAGCCTGTTTAACTTCCTGCTTGTCCATCTAACTTCCTGTTAGCCTTTCTAACTTCCTGATGGCCTGTTTAACTTCCTGGTGGCGTAGCTAACTAGGCTAACTAAAGTTACCTAACTTCCTGATTGCAAGGCTAACTTCTCAGTGGCCTGTTTAACTTCCTGGTAGCCTGGTTAAGTTCCTGGTGGCGTAGCTAATTAGGCTGACTAAATTCCTTGGACTCTGATTATTTGTTTGGTGTTTTTCTACCTGTCTTAGGACAATGGATGCCTTTTAGCTTTGGTGCTAATTCCAGCATGTTTATGTTGAAGCTTGTTTTTGCTAACATGTTCATTAATATGTACGGTCCTTCTTCAAATAAATACATTTAAAAGGTTAGCCTAGCTACCGTCCTAGTAGCCTAGTTAGCCTGGCTAACTAGTGTTACCTAACTGCCTGGTAGCCTGTTTTACTTCCTTGTGGCCTGATTTACTTCCTGGTCGTCTCTCTAACTCCCTGATAACCTAGCTAAGGTTCGAGTTAGCCTGGCTAAATAAAGTTGGCTTGGCTAACTAAAGTTACCAAACTTCCTGGTAGCTTGTTTAACTTCCTGGTTGTTTGTCTAACTTCCTGATTGCCTGGCTAACTTCTCGGTGGCCTGTTTAACTTTATGGTAGCCTGGTTAAGTTCTGAGTAGCCTGGCTAAATAAAGCTAGTTTGGCTAACTGGGCTAACTAAAGTTACCTAACATCCAGTTAGCCTGGCTAATTAAAATTAGCCTGGCTACCTAGGCTAACTAAAGTTACCTAACTTCCTGGTAGCCTGGCTAACTTCTCGGTGGCCTGGTTAAGTTCCTGGTGTCCCGGCTAATTAGGCTAACTAAATTTCTTGGACTCTGATTATTTGTACCAGCGGTGTGTTTGGTGTTTTTCTACCTGTCTTAGGACAATGGATGCCATTTAGCTTTTATGCTTATTCCAGCATATTTATGTTGAAGCTTGTTTTTGCTAACATGTTCATTAATATGTACGGTCCTTCTTCAAATAAATACATTCAAAAGGTTAGCCTAGCTACCGTCCTAGTAGCCTAGTTAGCCTGGCTAACTAGAGTTACCTAACTGCCTGGTAGCCTGTTTTACTTCCTTGTGGCCTGATTTACTTCCTGGTTGTCTCTCTAACTCCCTGATAACCTAGCTAAGGTTCGAGTTAGCCTGGCTAAATAAAGTTAGCTGGCTTACCAGGCTAACTAAAGTTACCAAACTTCCAGGTAGCCTGTTTAACTTCCTGATTGCCTGGCTAACTTTCTCGGTGGCCTGGCTAAGTTCCCAGTAGCCTGGCTAAATAAAGCTAGCTTGGCTAACTAGGCTAACTAAAGTTACCTAACTGCCAGGTAGCCTGTTTTACTTCCTTGTGGCCTGATTTACTTCCTGGTTGTCTCTCTAACTCCCTGATAACCTAGCTAAGGTTCGAGTTAGCCTGGCTAAATAAAGTTAGCTGGCTTACCAGGCTAACTCAAGTTACCAAACTTCCAGGTAGCCTGTTTAACTTCCTGATTGCCTGGCTAACTTTCTCGGTGGCCTGGCTAAGTTCCCAGTAGCCTGGCTAAATAAAGCTAGCTTGGCTAACTAGGCTAACTAAAGTTACCTAACTTCCAGTTAGCCTGGCTGCCTAGGCTAACTAAAGATCCCTAACTTCCTGGTGCCCTGGCTTACTTCCTGGGCACCAGCAAGCTACAATGCTACAAGTCCGTCTAACTTGTAGCATGTTTTGGATCATGTCTGCATTTGTTTAGTTTGGACGCTGCAGGTTTGGTGGTAGTCGGCTGTGAAGGGGGTTTTCTAAAGGGTTGTTGAAGGTTGGCAGTGCAGAGCCACTAGTAGGCACTAGCGAGGTGCTGAAGAGCACTCGTCTGCAAATGAAGATGACAAACAAGATGGGGGGTCAGAGAATGAAAGGGCAGCACCTCTGCAGCCACTTGGCAGAATGAAGTGGGGGACTGGAGTCTTCCTCCCCCCCAATGGAGGACGCAAGCAGCAGTCAGTGGTTGGGGGGACACAGGGTCTACTGTTCCCATTCAGGTCTTTGTCTCCCCCCCCGTCAATGCACCTATCAGAGGCTGAATGGTCCAATCAGCATTCCCATGAACGTCAAACGGCCGACCTGGGAAGGCGGTGACAGCTAAAAGTCGGCAATGAAGACGGCGTCCTGGCATTGGGCGGCCGGCAGGTCAGCGTAAATGATTGGACGGGACATCGCTCTCGGGGAAAAACATGACGCTGGGAATGCATTGGGAAGTGCAGCCTTCTGACCCAATCAAGTGGAAGCCAAGACAGGCTTTGTCCATCCTGGCCCGCCCAAAGAAAAGGAGGAAAAGCGACTTTGCCAAGCTTTTGTCCCGCCTGGAGGAGCGCCTCAGTCCTCTGCTGTCACATCAGGAAGACAGAAAGAAAAACAGCCGCCGTCGCTTTTATCCAAAACCAAACAAAAACACTTTCTCTCTCGGCCAAGTCCATAGACGGGAATTACACCGTTACTTTTTCCGGGCATTTGCATTTCAAAGATGGCGTGAATGTGCCTCCTCTCCCCCCCCCCCCGTGTCCATAGAAACAGCAGGAAAGGTGGAACATTCACTGGACTGCACTCCAAACGACTTTATTAAAGTGTCACTAATCACGGGTGAAAGACCCGAGGTCTTAGCGTTGTGTGCTGGGACACGCTTAACGAGCGGCGAAGAGCTTTACTTTGTCCGCGTCTCCTTGCACAAGAAGAACGCGGGAACAAGAAATGCGGAAAGATTCCCGTGGAAACTTGAATGGGTCTGCTTTTGGGCCCTAAAACTCCGGCTAGGTTGAAGCTGGCATACTTTTAAGATGGCGCCAAGTATCCTAATCCATGATTTTTCAGGGTAACCACACAAAAGAAGCTGAAAAGCTACCATAAAACATTAGCATGATGACATAGCACACGCTAGTGTACTTCTAAGATAGCGCCAATTATTACAATGCACTGTTGTAGGTTTAAAGTTAGCATGCTAATATAAGAGACGTTAGCATACTTCCAAGATGACGGCAAGTATCAAAATGATTTCATTTTTAGGTTTGAACCTAAAAATAACTAAAACGCTAGTAAATCAATGTGGATATTAAAGATGTTAGCATACTTCCAAAATGGCGTCAAATATCAAAATTCACGATTTTTAGGTTTAAACATGTAACAATAACTACCGTATTTTTCGGAGTATAAGTCGCTCCGGAGTATAAGTCGCACCGGCTGAAAATGCATAATAAAGAAGGAAACAAACATATATAAGTCGCACTGGAGTATAAGTCGCATTTTTTGGGGGAAATGTATTTGCTAAAAGCCAACAGCAAGAATAGACATTTGAAAGGCAATTTAAAATGTCTAAAGAATAGTGAACAACAGGCTGAATAAGTGTACGTTATATGAGGCATAAATAACCAACTGCTATGTTAACCTCACATATTATGGTAAGAGTCATTCAAATAACTATAACATATAGAACATGCTATACGTTTACCAAACAATCTGTCACTCCTAATCGCTAAATCCCATGAAATCTTATACGTCTAGTCTCTTACGTCAATGATATTATTTGATATTTTACGCTAATGTGTTAATCATTTCACACATAAGTCGCTCCTGAGTATAAGTCGCACCAAACTATGAAAAAAACTGTGATTTATAGTCCGAAAAATACAGTAAAAAGCTAGCAAATAAGATTAGCATGCTAAAGCTAACACAAATGATCATATGCTAGGACAAACTAGCTTACTTGTAAAATGGTGTCGAGTGTTAAAATGCATTATTTTTAGGTGGTAACATTCAAAATGTGCTAAAAAGCTAGCATGCTAATATAAGAGACATTTGAATACTTCCAAGATGGCGCCGAGTATCAAAAATCATGATTTTTAAGTTCAAACATACAAAATGATCTAAAAAGCTAGCAAATAACGTTAGCATGCTAAAGTGAATATGATAACATAGGACAAGTTAGCTTGGGCGTGTTTTAGGAGGAATCGCTGGTGCTAACTTAGCAACTTTATTGCTATAGTTAGCGAGTACACTTTTTGACAAACTTCTCCAAGAAGAATCCAGCAACCACACTTTTTGACTAAGTGGAGTCCTCCATAACTTTTTGAAGAAGAATCCAGCAACCACACTCTTTGACTAAGTGGAGTCCTCCATAAGGCGGGACCGAGACCCTCCCCCACCCCCTTGGCCCTAGAGACTCCAAAGACCTGGTTTCCATGGGGGGGCGTGAGGATGCAAACTAATAACCTCCAAATGTTGTGTGATCTTGCAGGCTGGTCGGGATGGTAAACACGCTAAATGAAGCGTCCCGGGACTTCTCAGCTAATTAGACTTTGTGATGAAGGCAAACATCAACAATAAGAGCAGCGCTAATGAGGACTGAGATTTCAAGATGAATGGAAACTCCTTCATATTTCTAGCATTGTTATTATTATTATTATTAAGTGGTGCCTGAGGAGCTCATTTCCTTCTCTTAGAAGATTACAATTATTCTAAGAAATGGGATTAATATTGTTTGTAGCACGCTCCTTTGCTTAGCTAGCTCATTAGCTAGCGATACAGCCATGCTATCTTAGCAAACTGCTACAGTAAATAAACTAGTTAGCCTGTCAAATATGTGTGCTAGTAGCTTAGCTTATCTATTTTAGCAGGCTAGTTTTCTCAGCTAGCTATCGCTACTTCCATATTACGACTAAACTACTTCTTTACTATTTGCTATTACTACTAATACTTACTACTAATCTATTTTAGGCACCAGGTGTGCTCACCTCACTGGTTAGCTTAGCTTTCCATCACAACTTTTGTATTGTGTTTTTACCGATGTTCTCGCCCCAAAAATAAACATATCTACTGTATTTATTTTAGCAATATAGCTTTTGTAGGCAACTAGTCAGTCAATTTATTTATATATATATATATATATATATATATATATATATATATATATATATATATATATATATATATATATATATATATATATATATATATATATATATATATATATATATATGTGTGTGAGTGTGTGTGTTTATGCTAGTAGCTTAGCTTATCTATTTTAGCAGGCTAGTTTTCTCAGCAAGCTAGTTAGCTATCGATACTTCCATAATACGACTAAAGTACTTATTTACTATTTGCTATTGCTACTCATACTTACTACTAATCTATTAAAGACAACTTTTATTTTAAAGTTTGCTCCAGTTAAAATAAATAAGCTAAGCTACTAGCTTATCTGTTAAGCTACTCGCTTATGTATTTGAACAGGCTAGTTTGCGCCATGCTAACGACTAAACTAAAAGGCTAGCTTAATAAATAAATAAGCTAGTATGTGAACTTATTTACTAGCCTTTTTATTTTAAAGTTTGCTCCTGTTAAAATAAACGAGCTAAGCTACTAGCTTATTTATTTTAACAGGCGAGTTTGCTCCACGCTAACGACTTAACTATCTATTTACCATTACTACTCACTACATCTATTCATCGTTTTTAGTTAGCTAGTTTGTTCACTTAGCTGGTTAGCTTAGCTTTCGACTACAACCTCCGGGCTGATGATTTTAGCTTGTCCTGAACTATTTGGAGCTAATCCTCCTTTTTCATTGTCCCATTTAAAGCAGCAGTTCCATTGGCAGCAAAACAGGCCCAGAGCATAATACTACCACCACCATGCTTGACGCTAGGCCTGGTGTTCCTGGGATTAAAGGCCTCACCTTTTCTCCTGCAAACATATTGCTGGGTATTGTGGCCAAACAGCTCACTTTTTGTTTCATCTGACCACAGAACTTTCCTCCAGAAGGTCTTATCTTTGTCCATGTGATGTCACATGAAACAGAAAGTGAGCTGTTTGGCCACAATAGCCAGCAATATGCTTGGAGGAGAAAAGGTGAGGCCGTCAAAAGTGGTAAAGGAATGGCTAAATCAGGCTAGAATGACGGTTTTAGAATGGCCTGACTTAAAGGTGTGGACAATGCTGAAGAAACAAGTCCATGTCAACACATTTAGCTGAACTGCAGCAATTTAGTGGTCAAGCAGAAGCTTGTGGATGGCTACCAAAAGTGTCTTATTGCAGGTCAACTTGCCAAGGAAGCAAATATTAACATTGATGTATGTATACTTTTCACCCTCACATTTTCAGTAGACACATAATACATTCATCAAAGAAGCAAACTTCATGAATGGTTTTAGTGAGCAACAAGTATGTGCTCCAATCACTACATCACAACAACAACAAGTATGTGCTCCAATCACTACATCACAACAACAACAAGTATGTGCTCCAATCACTACATCACAACAACAACAAGTATGTGCTCCAATCACTACATCACAACAAGTATGTGCTCCAATCACTACATCACAACAACAACAACAAGTATGTGCTCCAATCACTACATCACAACAACAACAAGTATGTGCTCCAATCACTACATCACAACAACAACAAGTATGTGCTCCAATCACTACATCACAACAACAACAAGTATGTGCTCCAATCACTACATCACAACAAGTATGTGCTCCAATCACTACATCACAACAACAACAAGTATGTGCTCCAATCACTACATCACAACAACAACAAGTATGTGCTCCAATCACTACATCACAACAACAACAAGTATGTGCTCCAATCACTACATCACAACAACAACAAGTATGTGCTCCAATCACTACATCACAACAACAACAAGTATGTGCTCCAATCACTACATCACAACAACAACAAGTATGTGCTCCAATCACTACATCACAACAACAACAAGTATGTGCTCCAATCACTACATCACAACAACAACAAGTATGTGCTCCAATCACTACATCACAACAACAACAAGTATGTGCTCCAATCACTACATCACAACAACAACAACAAGTATGTGCTCCAATCACTACATCACAACAACAAGTATGTGCTCCAATCACTACATCACAACAACAACAAGTATGTGCTCCAATCACTACATCACAACAACAACAAGTATGTGCTCCAATCACTACATCACAACAACAACAACAAGTATGTGCTCCAATCACTACATCACAACAACAAGTATGTGCTCCAATCACTACATCACAACAACAACAAGTATGTGCTCCAATCACTACATCACAACAACAACAAGTATGTGCTCCAATCACTACATCACAACAACAACAAGTATGTGCTCCAATCACTACATCACAACAACAACAACAAGTATGTGCTCCAATCACTACATCACAACAACAACAAGCATGTGCTCCAATCACTACATCACAACAACAACAAGTATGTGCTCCAATCACTACATCACAACAACAACAACAAGTATGTGCTCCAATCACTACATCACAACAACAACAAGTATGTGCTCCAATCACTACATCACAACAACAACAACAAGTATGTGCTCCAATCACTACATCACAACAACAACAAGTATGTGCTCCAATCACTACATCACAACAACAAGTATGTGCTCCAATCACTACATCACAACAACAACAAGTATGTGCTCCAATCACTACATCACAACAACAACAAGTATGTGCTCCAATCACTACATCACAACAACAACAAGTATGTGCTCCAATCACTACATCACAACAACAACAAGTATGTGCTCCAATCACTACATCACAACAACAACAAGTATGTGCTCCAATCACTACATCACAACAACAACAAGTATGTGCTCCAATCACTACATCACAACAACAACAACAAGTATGTGCTCCAATCACTACATCACAACAACAACAACAAGTATGTGCTCCAATCACTACATCACAACAACAAGTATGTGCTCCAATCACTACATCACAACAACAACAAGTATGTGCTCCAATCACTACATCACAACAACAACAAGTATGTGCTCCAATCACTACATCACAACAACAACAAGTATGTGCTCCAATCACTACATCACAACAACAACAACAAGTATGTGCTCCAATCACTACATCACAACAACAACAAGCATGTGCTCCAATCACTACATCACAACAACAACAAGTATGTGCTCCAATCACTACATCACAACAACAACAACAAGTATGTGCTCCAATCACTACATCACAACAACAACAAGTATGTGCTCCAATCACTACATCACAACAACAACAACAAGTATGTGCTCCAATCACTACATCACAACAACAACAAGTATGTGCTCCAATCACTACATCACAACAACAAGTATGTGCTCCAATCACTACATCACAACAACAACAAGTATGTGCTCCAATCACTACATCACAACAACAACAAGTATGTGCTCCAATCACTACATCACAACAACAACAAGTATGTGCTCCAATCACTACATCACAACAACAACAAGTATGTGCTCCAATCACTACATCACAACAACAACAAGTATGTGCTCCAATCACTACATCACAACAACAACAAGTATGTGCTCCAATCACTACATCACAACAAGTATGTGCTCCAATCACTACATCACAACAACAACAACAAGTATGTGCTCCAATCACTACATCACAACAACAACAAGTATGTGCTCCAATCACTACATCACAACAACAACAAGTATGTGCTCCAATCACTACATCACAACAACAACAAGTATGTGCTCCAATCACTACATCACAACAAGTATGTGCTCCAATCACTACATCACAACAACAACAAGTATGTGCTCCAATCACTACATCACAACAACAACAAGTATGTGCTCCAATCACTACATCACAACAACAACAAGTATGTGCTCCAATCACTACATCACAACAACAACAAGTATGTGCTCCAATCACTACATCACAACAACAACAAGTATGTGCTCCAATCACTACATCACAACAACAACAAGTATGTGCTCCAATCACTACATCACAACAACAACAAGTATGTGCTCCAATCACTACATCACAACAACAACAAGTATGTGCTCCAATCACTACATCACAACAACAACAAGTATGTGCTCCAATCACTACATCACAACAACAACAACAAGTATGTGCTCCAATCACTACATCACAACAACAAGTATGTGCTCCAATCACTACATCACAACAACAACAAGTATGTGCTCCAATCACTACATCACAACAACAACAAGTATGTGCTCCAATCACTACATCACAACAACAACAACAAGTATGTGCTCCAATCACTACATCACAACAACAAGTATGTGCTCCAATCACTACATCACAACAACAACAAGTATGTGCTCCAATCACTACATCACAACAACAACAAGTATGTGCTCCAATCACTACATCACAACAACAACAAGTATGTGCTCCAATCACTACATCACAACAACAACAACAAGTATGTGCTCCAATCACTACATCACAACAACAACAAGCATGTGCTCCAATCACTACATCACAACAACAACAAGTATGTGCTCCAATCACTACATCACAACAACAACAACAAGTATGTGCTCCAATCACTACATCACAACAACAACAAGTATGTGCTCCAATCACTACATCACAACAACAACAACAAGTATGTGCTCCAATCACTACATCACAACAACAACAAGTATGTGCTCCAATCACTACATCACAACAACAAGTATGTGCTCCAATCACTACATCACAACAACAACAAGTATGTGCTCCAATCACTACATCACAACAACAACAAGTATGTGCTCCAATCACTACATCATAACAACAACAAGTATGTGCTCCAATCACTACATCACAACAACAACAAGTATGTGCTCCAATCACTACATCACAACAACAACAAGTATGTGCTCCAATCACTACATCACAACAACAACAAGTATGTGCTCCAATCACTACATCACAACAACAACAAGTATGTGCTCCAATCACTACATCACAACAACAACAACAAGTATGTGCTCCAATCACTACATCACAACAAGTATGTGCTCCAATCACTACATCACAACAACAACAAGTATGTGCTCCAATCACTACATCACAACAACAACAAGTATGTGCTCCAATCACTACATCACAACAACAACAACAAGTATGTGCTCCAATCACTACATCACAACAACAACAACAAGTATGTGCTCCAATCACTACATCACAACAACAACAAGTATGTGCTCCAATCACTACATCACAACAACAACAACAAGTATGTGCTCCAATCACTACATCACAACAAGTATGTGCTCCAATCACTACATCACAAACAAATAAGACTTGTAGGAATGATTGACAGCCATGACATGACATGATGTTCTTTATGTAGACTTTTGATGCACTCGGGAGTAAAAAGGCAGCAAAGTGATGTCCACCATTGGTCTGTGCTTCCTGTTTTACTGAGAAAAAAGTGTGTTGACGGACAGGTGAGTCTGGGAAGTGGGGGGGCGGAGTCATAATGTTGATTGTGTTACGCCCCCAAAAGAGTGTGATTGTTGTGATGAAGGCAGCAAACACTAACAGATGTGCTTTCACAGCCACTTCATATTTCACCACTTGCCCCCGTCATCACCCCACTATGGTGGGGGGGGGGCGAGCATCACCCCACTATGGTGGGTGGGGGGGGGGCGAGCATCACCCCACTACGGTGGTGAGGGGTGGGGGGGCATAGCAGAAGATAGCCAAGAGCAGCACGCATGCAGCCCAGCAGCAGATCTAGTTTGGGGGGTAAAAGTGCTTCCATATGAGCACAGCTGGCAGGCCTGAGGCAATCATGGCCTCCTCCTCCTCCTCCTCTTAGGGAAGCGTGTCGCCTGGAAAAAGTTGAGGGACGTCTGAAGTTTCACAGATTTTCCTCCCGTTCTTGATTGATCTCCGTGGAAAATGTGAAAAAAAAACACAAGCCGACTTCTGAACACGGAACGCTGGAATAATTAAGATTCAAATCCCAGTCCAGTTCTGTTCCTCGACTTGAATAAGGATCTGGAGTGCATGAGAAAGTGGAAAGGAACCTAGTGAACAAAAGTAAGTGGAACCTGGTGATACAAACTGTTGTTGTTGAACACAGTTTGTATATAGAAAAGTTTGTATAGTGAAGCAAACTTCTCCGCAAGAAACAATGTTGATATGAATAATTGGTTCCATGTTTTAGTGTGAACACAATTAGGGCTGCAACAACTAATCGATTAAAATCGATTATAAAAATAGTTGCCGATTAATTTAGTCATCGATTCGTTGGATCTACGCTATGCGCATGGGCAACTTTTTTAATTTTTTTTTTGTTTTATTTTTATCTTTTATAAACCTTTATTTATAAACTGCAACATGTACAAACAGCTGAGAAACAATAATCAAAATAAGTATGGTGCTAGTATGCTGGTTTTTTTTTCAATTAAATACTGGAAAGGATAGAAATGTAGTTTGTCTCTTTTATCCGATTATTAATCGATTAATCGTAGTAATAATCGACAGATTAATGGATGATCAAATGAGTTGTTAGTTGCAGCCCTAAACACAATATAAAGTATTGTGTATCAAACCAACGTAACAAGGAGGTCTATTTATTAACACGGTAAAACAACAACGGCAAGCTGAACCGTCTTTTGATGCCCTCACAAGCGATCAGAAATCACAAAAAAATCCTTAACAACCACATTGCTGCGATAATAAAACATTTCATGGATTAAAATCCACTTCTGGAAAAGAGCAGCGCTCCTTTAGCACCTTTTTACAGAAAAGTCTGTTCTCTACACAATTGAAAACCCGCTGCCTCCATCTGTTCTATACGAGCTAGCACACAATGTTCTATACGAGCTAGCACACAATGTACTATACGAGCTAGCACACAATGTTCTATACGAGCTAGCACACAATGTACTATACGAGCTAGCACAAAATGTTCTATACGAGCTAGCACACAATGTTCTATACGAGCTAGCACACAATGTTCTATACGAGCTAGCACACAATGTTCTATACGAGCTAGCACACAATGTACTATACGAGCTAGCACACAATGTTCTATACGAGCTAGCACACAATGTTCTATACGAGCTAGCACACAATGTTCTATACGAGCTAGCACACAATGTACTATACGAGCTAGCACACAATGTACTATACGAGCTAGCACACAATGTTCTATACGAGCTAGCACACAATGTTCTATACGAGCTAGCACACAATGTTCTATACGAGCTAGCACACAATGTACTATACGAGCTAGCACAAAATGTTCTATACGAGCTAGCACACAATGTTCTATGTTCTATACGAGCTAGCACACAATGTACTATACGAGCTAGCACACAATGTTCTATACGAGCTAGCACACAATGGCTA